>NC_056747.1:184120610-184137041 GCF_019279795.1 Protopterus annectens | reverse complement strand
AAAATAATTTTATTTTGCTTGGCATGACTTTTACTGAAGGTAGACTTGGTGAATTTTCCAGAAGCTTTCCAATATTCACATGATACTTACTGTTAATATAGTACTTCAGTTAAAAGGTTCATTTACTAGTAAATCAGTTTAAGCAACTGAGAGCAGATATACAGACATTATCTAATCACAACTTCTGATAGCTCATATTCCATTATGAGATACCCAGCTTTCAGTCATATTTTTTATGATAATTCAACAACATACTGTGTGTGTTTGGGACGGGATTCTTTTAAAACACCTTGCTGCTAGTAAGGTAACAGTTGCAGACCAGGAGCTGTTGGGGCTCTGATTGCCTTTGTTGTTTTTCCCCTTTGGTTAGGCAGTTTTACTACCAGTAAGGTTTCCAAACAAATGCCTGCATTAGGCCTCATTAATAAAACAAAATGCCACCAGATAACCTGCTGTTCATGGTCACAAAAATTCATCCTGTAGCTATCAATTTTCTAAAGAACACAACACTCGCTTTGCACACTTTTCATATTACTAAGATGAATTAATGATATGGAAAAAAGGACTGTTAATTAAAAATATGAACTTACCCAAAAAATACCAGCCTCCCATTACAGGAGATGCTATGATCTGATCAAGCAGCACTTTCTTGGAGACAATTCTTAAGGTTCTGCCTGGAAACACTGCATCTAGCCAGAGGTACCAATAGTGTGCAAGGGGACCCAAAGAAAATCCAACCGTCAGCATTCTCCCTGCAAAACATATAATTACCAAACAAAATAAGTAGGCAAGTACAAACAAATACAAACTTTAACAGTTCAATTCTAATGGGATTACAAAGCCATTTCTGAGTTACATGAGTAGAGCAAACAGGCTGTGGCTGCAGAAGAACTCCTCAAATAGTGAAGCATTTGCACACATAAAGGAGTCAAAAGCCAGATTAAGCACCCCATCAGAAATGGCATCAAGTGGCCTGAGGTCCTGGGTGCACTGCCTTCTAAAAATGCTACAGTCATCCTGAGTGTCAAAGGGTACTGAAATTTAATGGCTGTGACATTATCCAGTTTAACGTAACAGGAAAACTAAAGCCTATCAAAGTATCTAATCAATATAGTTGTTTCTTTGATAAACAGGTACAAAGGCTGGTCAGACGTGATCCTTTATAACCACAATCTGGGTTATTTAAAAAAAAAAAAAAAAAACATGAACAAGTTCAATACATTTTACTGAACAATATAAACTGAAGAAGGAACAATGATTATTCATAATTCACATATTCACAAGATATTCATAGTAGACTGCAGAGTACTGTTATTCACAATACGCAGCTTTGAAATTCTGGAGGAAATTATTTACAATGAACAGAGGAAAGTTTCCTGCAGAAAGCTAAACTAAGAGATTAATTAAATAAAGGATACGTTTATAGCACAGACTAACTTCATTCAGGCATTAATCCACACTGAACTCGTATTAATGAAATTTATGCAAAAAATATATACATACATTAAATCTACAGAAGTGACAGCAGTTCATAAGAGAACTTTGCAATTTATTAATACACTTAAAAACAAACCAAGCAGAAACTTCGCAGTATGGAGGGTGTGAAGTTCACTCCTTGAAATATGTTATGCACCCAATTCACTAATAAAAATCGAACTTTAAAATACATACTACTATAGGTTACATACTTGGTTTTCTGAGACTTTGAGGGATACCACAGATTTTTCTTTTTATATTTATACAGTTACATACAAGTTCTACAGAAACAGTACTACAAACATTACATTTAACTGACATTTCCTCAACAGCATTTATGAAATGGAACAAAGAGGAAAACAAGTAAAATTGTTTGAAATTCGGGGAGGGGGGGTGATAGAAGTAAGATCTTGTGAATGACAGGACAAAGCTAGGTTAAAAAGAAGTTATGGATGGGGGGGGAGTTTGACAGAAACAGATGGTAGATTCTTTAAGACACTATTACTGGAAAGTTTAAAATAGATTTGCAGCGGCAAGCTGAGTAAAGGGCATAAGGCAGGAACCAATCTTGGACTGGACATTAGCCCATTACAGGACAGGTGGATTCACATGGACACTACACATATGGCTAATGATAGTTTGGAGCATCAATCTACATACTAACCTGTCTTTCTGATGTGGGAAGAAGCCAGTGAAACCAAAGAAAGCTCAGAAGTAGGATGGACATGCAAACTCTACAAACAGAGTACCCCCGCCAAAAATACCCCAAAACTGAAGTACTTTTGAAAGGGATTAGGATGAAACGGGGGGGATCAATAAATAAGAAGAGACTAAGATTTTAGATGCAGATCCTTAAGAACAATAACCATACAGAATATCATATTCATAAAGTAGCAGAAAGTATTCTAAGAACTAAGCCAACATGGGAAAGGAGAAAGGAGATTCTGCCAATAGGGATGACTGCAATTAGGGGTAAAGAGAGTAGGCAAGAGGGGGCCTAGAATTTACTGTAGAAAACTGGCAAAGAAACAGAGGTATTGGGAGCAAAATAATTAAAAGAGGGAAAGGTAACAGAATGGGAAGAGGCCAAGAATTAATTTGGATTGTAGGCTAGAGATTGCTTTCCCTATCAACGATCGATATCAAGGTATAGGCAAATAGAAAGGAATAGGGGGATCCTAAGTGAAAGAACAGCACTGTTAAGAGTTTTTAGTAGAATCTATGACAGAAGCTGCTGTTAAACAGGGATAATTAGTACAGCATATAAAATACTGCACAATAACTGTAGGAATCAGAGGAAGTTAGAAATGATTGGAAAGAGAGAATGAATAAGCAATTCACAAAGAAACAATGGGAGGATATATGTATGGCTCCAAAATATGCAACAAAGTCTAGAATATTTAGGAACTTAGCTTGGAAGTGAATATGCATTTTTATACCCAAAGCAGACTAAAACATTTTCTGAGGTAGATTGCAAATGTTCAAATGTTAGAGGTGTGATGGGGAAGAAAGAGGTACTTGGAAACATACTTTTTGGGAGTGTATTGAGTTGGCAGACTTTAAAAATCCCCTGCAGACTACTCTGTCAGAAATACTGAGTGAGCAAATTGGTGTAACTAAGAAAATTATTTTTTAAGCTATGATAGAAAATTTAAATTCTCTAGACATATTAAGTCCTTGCTAAGTTTAATTTTGGTGTCTGCCAAGAAAACAATTATTAGAAAATGGAAATAAAACTCTAAACCAACTGTACTAGAAGTAATGAATATAGTAACAGAGATAAAAGAACCGGAAGTGGGCTCTTCAGAAAGGCTGACAGAAAATTACATAGAAAAAAAAATTGTAACTGTGGAACAATGTTTTGTAGAAGAAATGAGGTTTAAGGGAAGGCAGGAATTGAATGAGCTATGTAATGTTTGACCGACAATGACTGTATAGAAGATTATATGTGATGTAAAATGTCTGCAACTGAAAATATGTCAATATGGTTTGTCTTTATTTATATAAATGTTCGATTGCCTACGTTATAAGTGATAATTCAATTAAGAAGTTTCTTGTTTAACAAAAAAACTGAAGTCTTTTCAAGCAACCTACAGGGAAAGTACAGAACTTTTTTAAAATACAAATGCATGATATCACAAACCAGACCACAAAGGCTGAGGGGTGTGCTTTAGAATGCTGGAAATGAGAAGTTCGGTCACAGATACCCACCTGTCACCAGTCTGACTACAAATAAAACTTCTCTTCAAGAAGGTACTGTACAGTTGAGAACAATGCTCTATATTACCTAAACTATTACCATACTTCAAGCCACAACTTCTGTTATGCAGCACTTAAATGGGACAACAAAAGAGATGAAATAAACTGGACACAGCCGTGTATTTATACAGTCATTTAATTCAAAATTAAGCCACGGTAATATACAGGTATGTCCACTACAGAGGAATGGAAAAGCATCTCTGCTCCTAGCATGATCCGATTACAGCACTGATGGTCTGTACTTCGCCATCCCTTATTATCTTTCTTACGTATTTCCATTTCCATAAAAGCATCAATTCAAGGCAGATGACCTTCATCACCTTATATCATTTCTTTGTAGAGTCAAAATCTACTAGGGGACGACTAGCTGACATAAACACCCCCTCTCTCAGTATCTCAGTATAATCAGTTTGGGAAGGACCAGCTAATATGATGCATACCTTCCCACCTAGTGTCACTTTTTCCAATCCTACTTCTGCCCATAAATGTTGAATGGAAGCCTCATCTGACCTCTAAGCTCCTGTCAAATTGCCTGACATTCATAAAACATTAGCGCGAGCACACACAGAATCACACATACTGGCACTCACTCATTCACAGAGCCCACAAGCTTGCTGCACAAACTACTTGCATTCATTTTATTTATATATATATATATATATATATATATATATATATACACACACACACACACACACACACACACACACACACACACACACACACACATATATATACATATATATATATATATATATATATATATATATATATATACACACACACACACACACACACACACACACACACACATATATATTTGTTTGTGTGTGTATATATAGTGTGAATATATACATATATACACACACACACACATAGATATATATATATATATATATATATATATATATATATATATATATCCTCGACTAGCAGCAAACAAATCCAAACAATATAAAATAAAAACGCTCTATCAGTATAGTAGTAAAAGTCAGCAGTATTTATTCAAAAGCCAATAGTAAGCACTTTTGTCTACTCAGTTGGAGACTTCTTCAGACTAAGGCTTCAAAACTCAATTAAAACATTATGTGCTCGTTAGCTTGTCATATGATTTTGATTTAAACATATAGTATACCTAAATTACTAAAAATATATTTTACTATAAAATACAATGAATCTAATAAAAACACTTCATAATACATATATTCTAACACTGACCTAGTGTTTTAGCCCCTTCCTTCTTAAATACATTACAAACTCCTCCTATTATTTAATCCTCGGGGGGGAAGCATGCATTTAGCCTAACTTGCCAACAATACACTAACCAACCTAACTCTTCTTCCACATTAATAATATTGTGTTCATTTTTTAAAACATCCAACACTATACATTTAAAATTTACTTTGCATTTCTTTTCTATATAATGTTTGCTCATGGCATTTTTCATGTCTCCATGTATAATCACATAATTATTAATGTGTTTTGAATGTAGATCATTCTATGTGGGAAGAACTAAGAGTTATATAGAAGGATTTACAAACATAATTATGCGATTATACATGGAGACATAAAAAATGCTATGAGCAAACATTATATAGAAAATACAGCATTTTTATTTTATATTTTTTGGATTTGTTTGCTGCTAGTCGAGGATTGATTATTTGTTGCAGCCGTATCAGTATGGAGATCAGTTCCTTGCCGGGGACAAGTTTTGCAGCTTTATCAGCTGGTTGTGTATTGAATGATACCCAGAGTGGTTTGTTCATAGTTAATGAAGAAGGAGTGACGAACCCGGTGATGGGAAGCCAAAGGAGAACAGGTCTGAACACTATTTTCAGTGAAGATATCTTGAATGGGTGTTTAGCCCCACCGGAAAACCCTTTCTGTGTTGAAGAAAGGGATTTTTTTGAAGAAATGCCATCTAATGTTTTCAATTTCCAAGAGTGTTTCCGTACACTAGGGAGCAATTTTACCTTGCTAAAACGCCTTCAGTTGGACAGTTTATTTTTTGATAATAGCCTTAGAGCCAAACAAGTCTCAAAGGGACAAAGAATAAAAAATCTACCAGCTGGGAAAGACCTGCCTAAAGATTTAACTGACAACAGGCTAGAAATCAACCAGAAGGCAGGTCTACAGTACATGGAAGTGCTTCTTGATTCTAATAATAATAGAATAATGCAATTAACAGAAAAGTTAAAAATAAATTATGCAAAGTTAAAAGAAATCACTTCTGTTGAAAATTTCAACATTAAAATGTCTATTATACAAGATAATTTATTTAAACTAAACAAGGTGCTTAGTAAAAGAAAAATAAAGAAATTCCAAAGAGATCACAGTGAGTATGCGGGGGGCGTGGCGTCAGCATATGGTTTACAACTTCAAAGTGGTATACAAAGCAACGCAATGACGGGAAACGTTATACCACTGGAAGATGACATGAATACACTCAGAAGATCAGAGAGGCTGAACAGCAGGGCTAACGGGCAAACGGTTAGCCAAGAAAGTGGAAAAACAATGAACGGAAACATACCTAACAATAAAAAAGAACATAAACAAGTTCAAGCGGCCAAAGCACCTGAACAGGTGGGTAAGATCGAAAGTTAGAGAAGCCAACCAAACAAATATCATGCCACAACCAACGGGGAATGAAATGAGTGAATGCCAACAAACTATTGATTTCTACCAGAGGGTTAACAACCAACAAAGGTCCTAGGCGCAAGTAACAGCAACAAGAAATCAAGAGCGATCCAATTATCAAAATAAATAACAACAAGAAAACGGATATGCCAGGAGAGGGCAAGGAAGGAATTGGAACAGGAAGAAGCAGTCTTGGAAGACATAGGTACAGTCAATTTTAAAATCATAAATTTATCCAGTCACAAATTAACCAATAATGACTGTTGTATGTTGAGCAAAGGGTGGAATTTTGCCCCAGCTGAAAGAGCGAATAAATTGACTATGATAAATGAAATAAGAGACTATGTTAGAAGGCTTAATTTAAATGTTTTGTTTGAAACTCAAAGACAAAGTAATGTGGAATTTTATAAGCCGAGCTGTTACAATCTGCCCTTAATCAAAGAGTTAGAAATGTTTCTAAATGTTTGCGAAGTACAAATGGTGGAAATGTTAGACAGTGAAACTACATTTAAATACTACAATTTAACAAAGAAAGAGAAGGAATGTTTTAACTTGCTAACTTGTCAAACGCCAGTGCTCGCGGAACCCGTTGGCAGCGTGACTTCAGTGATTTGCCAGAAAGCATTTTTATATGAGGAACAGATCAAAAAGGGCAAACGCCTGGACATCATGTGAAATTCTGGACATTTGAGAGGCTCGAGAAACACCGCCGCGAGCTAAGAAATCATCCTGCATACTCCGTTGCTTCGCTGAGTTAAGCTTGCTGCTACAAAGTGAACTTTGACCTTCAGTGTCATGTAATTACAAAAAGAGGATGCTAGGTGCATAGATTCATGAGGGAAAATGGCCACAAAAGCAGAACTAGAAGAAAAACGGAACTTTACATAAAAATAGCTGCCACTGAAAATAGGCCCTTTCCAGTCAGCCTACTCAGGGTAACAAAACAAAACAATGTTTTGAATAGCCACTGTTTTCTGTGAAGCACCCATTTGACAAAATCACTTGAAGCTTGAGTAATATCTGCTTCATCATTGACAGTGGCTGGAGATATTATAGCTGATGTGACTGACATTGCCTGAATTGCTTCTCGAAGTGATTGATACTGTTTTGTAGCTGTTGAAGGCTCCCATGTTTGAAAGGCAGAAGCTGCACGTATGGATTGGACGCACTGCACAGGACCGTTTTCCCAATAAAGACTCCTGCCTGACTGCAATGGGACTTCCCAGTCAAGACTGAAGACAAGATGTTCTTCTCTTTATCGGAGGACTGCACTGCACCATCTCCAACTCTCAGCTGTTTATTGCTTAAACACCACACCCTCTGAGCTCTGTACATACTACCTCATGGTCCTGCAGACAGTTACAAGCAGCAGAGAGATGAAGAGAGAGACTTTAAACAGATTAAGTATTTTTTCTCTGCCTTTCTACTTGCGACTGCATATTCTCGCCGAAAAGCGAGTTTCTAGCTATTCTAATATCTAAAAAAGCTTGTTTTTGCATTTTTACTGTTCCTGCACTTCTTTAAATCGTTTTTGTGTTGTTTAACTGTTGTAGGCTACACACTCAAGTGCGCTAGCCTGTTTAAAGCATTTACAGTGTTTTTCTGTTAAGTTACTGTTGTTCTGTTGAATAAAGAAATAAAAAAACAAAAAAAAATATCCTTGTTTCCCGCCTTTTCTGAACTAGAGTAGTCCAGATTTCAGGTTTTGCTGAACTCTGGGCTGTGGTATAAGTTCCTGTGTGGCCCATATATCCTTACTTGGATACGAGGAAGCTTCTCTGTTCACCAGTGAGAGTGGCGAGCTTTGAGCAGCCTATCTGTCCCTGGAGGAGTGGTCTCAGCCCAGCAACTAGTAGCTTATTGGCCGTTTTGGGCCAATTCCTATCTCTTTCAAGTTCCCTGCCTTAAAACCCGCATTTGAGCGGTTTTGCATGATTTTGCACATCGCGCAACGTCGCACAATGCCGTTTAAGCAGTTTTAAACTATTCCCGGCTCCACAAAGTCTGATCTTCAATTTTTTCCCTTAGAACTAGTCAAACTCTCAAAATAAGCACTCAACCTTCATTCTACAGCCCAGCACTTGCTCAAATTTCTCAGAAAGCCCCAACAAACTTTAACACTACACCCCCTTATACTATCCAGAAGTACAAGGCTCCCTATGCGTCCATTCCAGACAATCAAAAAATTAGTTCTTTAAACCATCCAGGCATGTCCAAAGTGCAATTTCAGGTATACTCTCCAGTCCAGCTGGTGAATCTGGGAATCTTGAGGCAATGTTACAATTGCCATATGTACACAGAAAACTCTCTCTCCTCCTTCCAACAAACTCAAATATATAGGTTCATAGGTTTATACTAGGCTATCTTCCCTAAGGCATTTATAAGCCTAGCCCAAATTTTTGTGGCTTACGCCACCCCTTATATGAAAAAATACTGTGCCCATTAGTTTGTTGTGCCTCTGTCCAGCAGTGACACAGAGATGATTCATGATCTCCCATCCACAGGTCAAGATTTCTCTTGAACAGAGCCAGCGAGGTGCTCTGCCTCACATGGATCAGGACTTTATTCCACAGCATAGGGAGTCTCTGAGTGATAATCTAGTGGTTTTGGTGGATTTGGATTTTTGAGGTGGAGCATGTCCAGCACATGTCACCTCTGAGCAGACGGTATGCAACTGAATAGAGCTGGAGTTTCTTCAATCTGGCAGCATATGACAGATTTTGGAGTCCCTTTATCCTTTTGGTGAGGAACTTTTGGGGTCTCTCCAATTGCTGCAGATGTCGGGTGAGATACATCCCGAATGGGATCATTGGTCTGATAAGTGAAGAGTACAGGAGAACAATGACCTCACTAGATCTGGATGTGAATCCCTTCATGATCAGGTGGGCAATGTAGAAGGTCTTTCTAACCACTTTAGCAACATGAGTGTCAAAGCCACTGTCAACCTGGGTCCCCAGGTCCCTGATAACCTCTTCTGTGCTTAGTGGATGCCACCTATATGGTAGCTTGGGGTTACCTTGTTTTTCCCAAGGGTATGACTATACATTTTTTTAACTTCAGGCCATGGCTCTGGCACCAGCTATCTGTTTCCGTGAGTCCCTTCTGAAGGATATCCGTGTCCGATGCACTTTCCACTATGGCGCCCAGTTTGCAGTCCTCTGCAAACTTTGTCAGCCAAAGTCCTCCCATGTTGGCCTGTACTTCTGAGAAGTAGATGCCGAACAATAGGGACCGAGCCCTGTGGGACACCACTTGTGACATAGTGCCAGGAACTCTAAGCCTGTTGGGTCCCTCCTTAAGCCAATTTGCAACCCATCTTGTGACATATGGGTTTACATTTAAGCTGGTGGCAAGGTCAAGGTAGGCTGTATGGACTGCCTTTCACTCATCAATGGCCTTGGTGACTGTAAGTTCAAAAGGCATGATCTGCCCTTGACAAAGCCAAACTGGGTCGGGTCCAATGTCTGCAAGTCCCCTATATCTTTGTTTATGAGCTCCATTATGATCCTCTCCATAGCTTTGCAGACTAGACTTGTTAAGCTTATGGGACCAGGGTCCGAGGCACGGAGTGGGACCACAGTTGCCGCGCCACCCTTGGGCACGTATCCTGTGGTAAGGCTGAGATTAAACAGCTGCCTGCGGGTTTAATTCCTCATTTAGCACACAGCCGGGGACACCATCCGGTCCCATTGATGCTGTGTTTTTAGCTTTAGACAGAGCAGCTTTCACCTGCGCATTTGAGATGTCTGGGAGGCTACACTCTGCTGGCATAGTTATCTCCTTTGGAGGGGGGAGGAGTTTGCACTGAACCTGTCTGCCAGTATGTTGGCAATGTCTGTGGGTTCAGTGATTTTGTATCATTTTGGACTAATTCTGAGCATATCTGGGAGTTTCCACCCAGGTTCCTAACATAGCTGAAAAAGGCCTTATGATTGTCCTTTGAATCCATGGCAATTTTTCTCTCAAAATTGGCCTTAGTTGATTTTATGAGTGCATTTTTTTACTAATAATGATCAGGGGTGACTTCCCTTTTATGGATTTTGTTCTATCATGTAATAGCTTTCTCCTCTTATTGTAAAGTTTGTTAATGGCTGGGGTCCACCAGACTGGACGCTTGCCCTTTGTGGAAAGAGTCTTGGTTTTATTTGGGATTGCCTGATCCATGCAGTCCTGGAGGTGTTCATAGAAGGCATTTGTAAGGGCTTCCGCAGCTTGGGTTGTGGTTTCCACTGGCTCAGGGGCCTTGAAGGATACCACACCAGTCTTGAGCAGTGTGAAGTTTGCTTTAGAGAAGTTCTTCACTGTGGTCTTTTTGTTTGGGGTGGGGCGGATGTGGATTTCCAGTGAGATTAGTTTATGATCAGATCTCACCAATGAGGATATACATTTTGTCCCCATGTTTGTGATAATGAGATCTAGTATATTTTCTCCTAACAGTGACTAGCTGTTCCATGGCATTTGAATTTATGAAATCCAGGAACTAGAAAGTTAGGGCTTGAGTAATGTTCCCAGTCTATATTGAAGTCACCCAATATGATGGTGTTTGGAGATACATTTATACCCTCCAGGGGCTTCAGGAAGGCTGTGTGGGGTTCCTGAGTTTGAGAGGGTGGCCTGTAGCATGCTACAATTTGTGGAGCAGTTTTGCCTATGGTTAGTTGCACCTGGATGGTTTCCTTGATGCGTTGCCACCAACCTGGAGGTGTGGGTATCCTTTATGAATATGGATACACCCTCCTTTTGTGGTGTGGTCCGGGTTTTGGGGCCGGAACGCATGATATGAGGTAAAACCTAATAGTGCCGGGTGCTCTCAGGAGCCTTGAACCAGGTTTCAGTTACAGCACAGAGATCGATGTTCTCCATACTGAGAAGGGCCTCGAGTGCATGCATTTTGAGATTTAGACTTCTGGCATTGAGCAGCATTACCCTCAGTTTCTTCCCATTTTTGTTTTCTAGGGTGGTAGGTTTAGAATTTGAGCCTTGCCTAAAAAGGCACTATGGGGTGGCAAGAGCCTTAGCCAATATCCGAATCCCAGGGTGACTGCAAGCCGTCTTGAGAAACAGCGTGGCTTGTCAAGCATGTCATCCCAGGCAGACAGACACTGGATTCCTTTGAATGACACCAGACATTAAGCCAATTGTTAAAGCTGATCATCTTGTCTCTATATTGTGGCATCATTCTTGGTGAAGGAAGGATACTGCTCAGGGTCAGGGTCATACCTGCCTGGGCTACATAATCAGAGAGCTCCTCTATGTCTCTTTTCATGTAGTCCAGGAGGTACTCAGGTCGTTCACACCAGCGTGGACAATGACTGTGTCATATTTGTACTTGCCGTGGAGTGACCAGAGTGCTTGTGTTATGTGGCGGATTCTAGCACCCGATAGGCAGCTTACTGTGACCCTCTCCTTGTTCAGCCTGGTGAGTGGGACGTCAGTGTGTCTGACTATGGAGTCACCTATGACAAGTATGTTTGGTGTTGTATTTGGCCTTAAGGGCTGTGACTGCTTTGCACACTGCTTTTGTGGTTTATGTGTGCTTGTGGGGTGTCTTGAGGTAGCAGTTGTTTCGGTGTCTGCTTTTGAGGCCTCTGCTGTTTAGGTAAATTTTTACTCAGAGCCTCCAAGTATGTCTTTGTGTGTTTATGTGTTTGATTCAGTGGTGTGGTAGCATTATGTGAGGCTGGTTTTGTGGTGTGTGTAGTTGCCTTCTCCTCCTGTCTGGTCTTGCCAGTCCTGAGTTGAGAGAGCTCAGCCTCCAGTTTGGCTAAATAGCTGCATCTCTCGCAAGTATTTGTGTTATGTGGGAGGAGGAGAGGGTTGTCTGTGTACATGAGGCAGTTAAAACATTGCCTCAAGATTCCCAGATTCACCAGCTGGACCGAGAGGAGATTGACAATTGACCTTTGGACATGCTAGAATAATATTGGGAATTCCTTAATAATTGAAAACAAGGGCCAGTGGGGAGTGAGGGTGTAGTGTTTTAATTTTTAGTGCTGACTTATATAATTGCTATAGTGAGCAAGTACCAGGTAACTTGAGTGCAATGTGTTACAAGTAACTAAATGCAAAAACGACAAACAGTAACTTTCTTTCAAGTGAAACAAGGAACTAGTACAGTAAGCAATGCAGATATCACTAGTGATCCACAGAAGCGCTGAGAAGCCGCGTATTAGGTGGAATTAGCTTCCAGGGAAATAACAAGCAAACAAACAACAAGCATATAAACAAAGCTAGATTCAGCAGTGAGAGATGCAACTATACAGCCAAACTGGAGGCAGAGCTCTCTCAATCCAAGATGGGCACAGTCAGTCAGGAGGAGAAGGAAACCACTCGCACCACACAACCAGTCTCACACAGACCAATCGCACCAGCAAACAAGACACAAACTCACAAAAACATACTCTGAGGCTCTAAATAAAAATCTGTCAAAGCAACAGAGACCTCCAAAGCAGACATCCAAGCAACTGCTACCCCACAAGAACGTTCAGGTATCACATACTTCACAAAGTCAGTGTGCCACGCAGTCGCAGCCCCTAAGGCTAAACAACACACCTAATACACTAGTAATTGGAGAGACTATTGTCAGGTACACTGATGTCCCACTCACCAGACTGAACATGGATAAGGTCACTGTAAGCTGCCTGTCGGGTGCCAGGATCCGCCACATAACACAACCACTCAGGTCACTCCACAGCAGGTACAAATATGACTCACGTCATTCACACCAACATAGACAATGACAGAGACGTACCTCCCTGGACTACATGAAAAGAGACATAGAGGAGGTCTCTTATGTAGCCCAGGCTGGTATGACCCTGACCCTGACTAGCATCTTGCCCTCATCAAGAATGATGCCACAGTATAAAGACAAAATTATCAATTTTAACAATTGGCTAAGCTATTGGTGTCATTCAAAGGGGATCCAGTGTCTGTCAGCCTGGGATGACATGCTCGACAAGCCACGTTGCTTCACCAGGGACGGCTTGCACCTGTCACCCTTAGGCTTTTGAATACTGGCTAAGGCTATTGCCAGCCCCATAGTGCCTTTTTTAGGCAAGGCTCAAAAGACAAACCCACCTCCATAGACAATACCAAAAAACAAAATACTAAGGGTAATGCTACTCAACACCAGAAGTCTAAACCTCAAGATGCACGCACTTGAGGCACTCCTCAGTATGGAGAAAATCGATATCTGTGCAACAACAAAAACCTGGTTTAAAGCCCCAGAGAGCACCCCAGCACTACCAGGATTCAACTCATACCATTTTCTTCGGCCCCGGAACTCGAACCGAAATACTAAAGGTGGGGGAGTATCCATTTTCATCAAGGATACACACACCTCCAGGTTAGTGGCACTGCACAAGGCAGCGGAAACCATCCATGTCCAACTAACAGCAGGTAAAACTGTTTTTCAGTTTGTAGCCTGCTACAGATCACCCACCTTGTCTCAGGACCCCTACTCGGCATTCCTGAGAACATTGGAGAATATGAAGGTCTCACCAAACACCATGATATTGGGGGATTTCAACTACCCAAACATTGACTGGGAAAACTACTCAAGTCCCAACTTTTTCGCCCAATGGTTCCTGGAGCTTACAAACTCAAATGCCATGGAACAACTGGTCACCACTCCCACAAGAGGGGACAACATATTGGACTTGGTCATCACCAACATGGGGGCTCAATGTTCCACACCAGAGGTAAACCCCTCACTGGTAAGATCAGACCATAAACTAATCACAATGGACATCCACATCCCGACCCCACCCCCAGCCTAGGAAACCACTGTGAAAAAATTTCTCAAAAGCAAACTTCACACTTCTCAAGACCGAGGTGGAAAGTTTCAAAGCCACCGTGCTAATGGAAAATGCTACCCAAACCACAGAATCCTTTCCAAATGCACTCTATGAGCACCTACAGGAATGCATGGATCGTGCCATCCCACGTAAAACCAAGACTCACTCCTCCAAAAATAGGAGACCAGACTGGTGGACCCCAACCATAAATAAGCTATACAACAGAAGGAGGAATCTATTACATGATAAGGCAAAATCCCAAAAAGGGAAGGCATCCCTGATCAGTACTACCAAGCAACTTTGATCCCTCATAAAATCATCAAAGGCTAGCTTTGAAAGAAAAATCGCCAAAGACTCCAAAGATAATCACAAGGCATTCTTTAGCTACATCAAGAATCTGGGTGACAACTTTCAGATCTGTTCTGAGCTGGTGCAAAATGGCACAAAATACACTGAACCCACTGACATTGCCAACATCCTGGAGGACAGGTTCAGTGCAAACTTTACCCCCCCCCCCAAAAAGGGCCAATGTCTATCCCAGAAGAATGCAGTCCCCCAGACATCACAGACACACAGGTGAAAGCAGCCCCCTCCAAAGTAAAAAAAAACAGCATCAAAGGGACCGGATGGTATCCCGGGCTGAGTCTTACACGAGCACCAAAACGAACTAAGCCCTCACATAAATTCACTGTTCCAACTCAGCCTTACCACAGGTTATGTACCCAAAGAATGGCATACAGCAACAGTGATCCCGCTCCACAAAGGTGGCGCCACAATGGATCTCGGAAACTAACGCCCTATAAGCCTGACTAGCCTGGTCTGCAAGGCTATGGAGCGCATCATCATGGATCTCATAAACAAAGACACTGGGAACCTCCAAACACTGGACCCTACCCAATTCGGCTTTGTTAAAGGCAGATCTTGCCTCTTAAACCTAGTTGACTTCATTGAAATAGTAACCAAAGCCATAGAGGAGGGAAAGGTAGTCCACACAGCCTACCTGGACCTTGCAAAGGCTTTCGACACAATACCCCCACAATGGCATCATAAATAAGTTTACCAGCTTAAAAATTAACCCATATGTCACAAGATGGGTTGCAAACTGGCTCAGAGATAGAACTTACATGGTCAGAGTCGCGGGTGCCATGTCCGACTCTAAACCAGTTACAAGTGGTGTCCCACAGGGCTCAGCCCTGGGACCTCTCTTGTTCGGTATATACTTCTCTGAGGTACAGGCAAACACGGGAGGACTGTGGCTTACCAAGTTCGCAGATGATTGCAAACTGGAAGCCATAATCAACTCACCGGCTGACACAAGCATCCTTCAGAAGGGCCTTAAGGAGACGGATACCTGGTGTCAGAACCATGGCCTCAAGCTAAATGCCAAAAAGTGCATAGTCATCCCCTTTGGGAAAAACAAAGTGCCCACAAACTACCACATAGGAGGTAATCCACTAAGTAGGGAAGAAGTAATCAGGGATCTGGGGACCCAAGTAGATAGTAACCTCTCCTTTGACAATCACATTGCCAAAGTGGTTAGAAAAACCTTCTATATAGCTCACCTAATCATAAAAGGGTTCACATCTAGATTAAGAGAGGTCATTGTGCCCCTCTACTCATCGCTCATCAGGCCCATAATTGAGTACAATGTCCCATTTGGGATGCACCTTACCCAACAGCTGGAGAGACCTCAAAAATACCTCACCAAGAGGATTGTGGGCCTCAAACAGATGCCCTATGCAGCTTAACTAACGAAACTCCAGCTCTACTCAGTTGCTTACCGCCTACTCACAGGCGATCTCTGCCTGATGCACAAGGCCATATATAACCCGGAATTGTTGGACATGCTCCACCTCAAGAAAACCAGATCCATTAGAGCTACACGCTCCAGGGATTTAAACCTTAGCACAATAAATAGGACATGCTGGAGGGCTAGATGCATACCCCAAAGGCTTCCCTCGCTCTGGAATAGAATCCCAGTCCATGTTAGGCAGAACCCCTCGCTGAACCTCTTCAAGAGAGATCTTGATGAGTGGATGGGAAATCGTAAATTTACTCCTGGGATCACTTCTATGGCCCTGCTGGACAGAGGCTCAGGAATCTAGTCTAAAAGGGAGGCGAAAGCCAACACATTCTGGCTAGGCTTATAAATGCCCTAAGGCAGATAAGCCTAGTACCTACCTATGAACCTGTAATCAAAAATGAAGAAGTATTAGTCTTTAAAGCTGACAAAGGTGGAGCAATGGTATTGTTAGATAGAAAA
>NC_056747.1:184100610-184115610 GCF_019279795.1 Protopterus annectens | reverse complement strand
AAATTCAAAGAATTAAAAACTGTAATAGAATGTTACAATCCTACTTTTGGCAGATTTAAATCAACTGCTAAGCAGTTACTGGAAAAGGCTGAGAAAACAGACTTCACTCTCACAGGGAATGCATTAACAGATAAATGAACAGCATTGTCAAACAAGATTATGGATGTGTGTCAAGTTAGGACTGACTGGTCTAAAATACAGGCATGTAAACAAAATAAAGGGGAAGCCCCTGCAGACTATTTGAGTGACCTTAAAACAGTATTTGCTAGACATTCAGAAATACCAGACCCAGAAGAGCAAGCTAAGCCAGCTATTGCAGCAGCCTTCTGTACAAAATCAAATAAAGCAAGTGTTCATAGACTAAGTGCTGCAAATCACTGTACAGAGTATCAGGAAAAACAAAGGAAAGACACTGAAGATAAGCTGTTAACTTTACAAATCAGGCAACTGGAAAACCCAAGGGGTGGAGGCAGAAGCAGGGGAAGGGGGTAGAGGAATTGCTAGAGCATTAGCAAAAGTGCTGGTCGAGAGGAACAAGGTGCAGATGGTTGGCAACAACAAGCTGGCAGTGCCCCTCCAGCTTCATCTAACACATCTTGCTTTAACTCTGGAGAAGCAGGACATTGGAGATGGAGTGCCCACACAGGCAAATGCAAAGATCCAAGATACTTGGACTGAGTGCCAACCAAATTATAATAATGCAGTTTTTCCACCACCTCCTCAGATTGGAAGGAGTCAGGAAGCTCCAACACTGACTAAGGTCAAGAAAATAATACAAAAGTGAATCTTAACCCTCTACTGCCAATAGATGAAAATAAATTCAAAGAAAACCCCATTTCTGGTGGACACTGCAGCCACTAGGTCAGTGTTAAAAATTACTTCAGATAGTCAACTACCAGTATCAGAGTAAAAGTAAAGGCAGTTGGAGTAACAAATACTACAGTTACGTATCCTGTTTCAGAATCCATCCCCATTTCTTTAGGTCCGATTGAAGAAAAGCATTCTTTTCTTGAGTACTACTGCACCAGTAAACCTACTAGGAAGAGATTTGTTATGTAAGCTGGGTTATACTATTTACTGTACCCCAGAAGGATGTATCTAAATGTTCCAACAGAATCAGAATGGGAGGTATTGGCAGTTTTAGCAGAAGCTGAGGAACAGCCTGCTGAAAGCATACAGGCAGAGAGTTACTACAGCAGGTACCTGCCAACTTGTGGGCTAGGCATGCAAATAAAGTAGGTATACTGAAATAAATCAGAACCAGTAAAAATAAAATTAAAATCCATCAAACCTCTCCCTAGAGTTCCACAATATCCACTAAAACCGGAAGAAGAGCAGGGAATCAAACCTGTAATTCAGTCTCTAATACAGCAAGGAATAATAATACCAGCTAAAAGCCCTTGTAATATTCCTATTTCTCCAGTGAAAAAAACAGGGAAGGATACTTATAGATTTGTATAAGACTTAAGGGCTGTAAACAATGCAGTACTGCCTACTTTTCCTGTTGTTCCAACTCCAGCAACAATACTGAGTTGCATACCACCTACAGCTAGTTACTTTTATGTTCCATTCTTTGCTCTACCAATTCACCGACAGACAGTTTCTGTTTGCTTTTACTTATCAGGGATAGCAATATACCTGGACACGGTTGCCACAAGTATATACTGCATCTCCATTATTTTCTCAAATTCTGAAAAAAGATTTGGAGAATGTGGCATTTTCAGATGGGTATGTGTTAGTACAATACGTAGATGATTTGATGCGAACAGGATACCTTGCATCTTCTGACTATCCTTGCAGAGAAGGGACACAAAGTGTCTAGAGAAAAACTACAGTTGTGGTCATCTCAGTATGTTATCTTGGTCATTAAATATCTCAGGGTAGGAGGCAAGTGTTACCATCTTGTATCGATGCAATATCTAAGGTCCCACTTCCAACTACTAAGCGACAGCTTAGGTCTTTCCTAGGTATGACAGGATCTTGCAGGCAGTGGATCCCTAACTACGCAGAAATTGCCAAACCTTTGACAAATTTTTTTAAAGCAGAATACACCAGTGCCTCTCCTTTGGAATAGTGAAGAGGAAAATTCATTTCAGAACTTGAAGCAAGCTTTAGCTACTGCCACAGCTTTGGGGTTACCAGATTATAATAAACCTTTTATTTTATTTTGTCATGAAAGAAATGGATTTGCTCAAGGAGTACTTGCACAAAAACATGGGGGACAGCTATCGTCCATTAACTTATTACAGCACAACAGTTGATTCTGTTGCAAAAGGTTTTCCACCTGTTTAAGGGCAATTGCCGCTGCTGCCATTCTAGTTAATTTGGTGCTTGGGTATAATCTCACAGTAGCTGTCCCTCATTCTGTATCATCTCTTTTGCTTAAAATGAAAACTCAGCCATTCTCAACTGCACGTCTAACTAGATATGAACTTACACTTCTTTCTGATCCATCTATTTCTCTGATCCGCTGTCCTGTTCTAAATCCTGCATCTCTGTTGCCTACTGCTGAGGATGGTGAAGAACATGATTGTGTGTGCAACTAACTATTTGCTTTCTCCTAGGGAGGGCTTAAAAGACACTCCTATACCCAATGATGAGTTGAATTTATTCATATATGGCTCCTGTGGAAGAAATCAAACAGGAAAATTGATCTTGGGAGTAGAAGTCTGCACCAAAGGAACAATACTGTTGCAACAAAGATGTTCACTCTGCTCAAATAGCTGAGCCAGTGGCTTTGCAAAAAGCCTCTGTGAATTAGCCAAAGACAAGGTGGCCAATAGTTTTACAGGCAGCCATTATGCTTTCGGGGTGGTACATGATTCTGGGCAACTTTGGAAAGACAGAGGGGTTTTGACCTCTTCAGGAAATCAAATTAAAAATTCAGAGTACATAAAATCATTGCTAGATGCACTTTTGCTACCTAAGAGGCGGTCTGTAATCAAATGTTGTGCACGTCAAGAGGGGTTAAACATTGCTACAAAAGGTAATAACTTAGCAGACCAAACTGCTAAACAAGCAGTAGTAAATTGTTGCAAAAATGTGTGCATGTTAACAATTACAAACTGCAACAGTAATGATGTGTTTAATTTTGAAAAGTTGTCAGCCTTTCAAGCTGAAGCATCACAGGGAGAAGATCTGAGGTTGCTCAAGAATGGATGCAGAAAATACTCTGATGGCATATGGCGACATCCGGACGGCCGACTGGTGGCGTCTGCCTCTTTGCTACCTTACCTAGTAAGGGCATATCATCTACCAGCTCATACAGGTAAGACAGCTTTATTTAATCAAATTACCCGAAGTTAGTATGCCCCTCATGTCTCCTCTTTGATACTTCAGTATGTACAATATTACAGTATATGTTTGGAGTATACTATAAGCAAACATGCCAACAGCAAATCTGCATGTTTACCTCCACCCTGGGGACCTTTTGTTA
This sequence comes from Protopterus annectens, assembly GCF_019279795.1. Classification (NCBI taxonomy): domain Eukaryota; kingdom Metazoa; phylum Chordata; order Ceratodontiformes; family Protopteridae; genus Protopterus; species Protopterus annectens. The sequence goes on along the minus strand of NC_056747.1, from coordinate 184,112,174 downwards.
ACATACAGCTGGATTCCATCCAGATGCCCAAGACTAATAATTTAAAATTTATTTTGGTGGTAGTGTGCATGTTCTCAGCATGGGTGAAAGCTTACCCTTATCGCAAAGCTGATGCAGTCACAGTTATTAAAAAACTATTATCTGAATTAATACCAAGATTTGGTATACCCAGCATTGTTAACAGTAATCAGGGAACCCATTTTAATAACGCATGGTGTAAAAAACTATGTAAATTTTTTAATACTAAGTTGAGTCTTCACTGTCTCAACCATCCCCAGTCATCTGGATTGGTGGAAAGGGTAAACAGGACCCTTAAAAATAAAATTTCAAAGATTTGGGCTGAAACCCACTTAAAGTCGCCTGAAGCCCTTTCCTTAGCATTAATAAGTATGAGGGCCCCACTAAATGCCACCAGGAAGTTAAGTCCGTATGAAATATTAATGGGGAGACCCATGGCCCTTCCAGTTACCCCTCCAGTGGGAAATGCCGATTTAACTTTGTCAGATGATGCTATGGTTTCTTACCGCAGGAAACTCCTTCATGTATTGCAGCAATACCACTGAACAGTAAGAGCAGCATTACCAAAGTCTCCTGATCAGCCCTGTAATCAACTACAACCGAGTGATTGGGTGTATGTGAACATTTTCCAGAGGAAAAACTGCCTGAGCCCGAGGTGGAAGGGGCCTTTTCAGGTCCTGCTCACCACTCTGACTGCAGTTCGCTGTGCAGGACTACCAACGTGGATCTATTCATAGTTCATAGGTTGGTACTAGGCTTTCGGCCCTAGGGCCTATACAAGCCTAGCCATAACAATTCCCTGGCTATTTCTTCCCACAGTATTTACTTCCCTGAAGCCCTGTTGTGTGGGAACCCCAGACGAATCATCGCTGCCAACAGAGGGAGATCAAGGTGTGACCGATAAATCATCTGCCCAGTGGGAAGGTCAGCTTCAGTAGCAGTCCATGATAAATGCATTAACAACAGGTACTTTTACTTTGTTTCTGCTGCTGTTCCCTTCTATAAACTGGTCGAGAGAAAATAGTTTCTTGCTTGTTTTTCGGCAGTATGCCAAAAATCTAAACAAACAAACTGCTGGATATGTTCATATATACCTCATCATTCTAAGGTGGGGATTCCTATGATTCCCATCCCTGCTTCACAGGCGTTACTTGAAAAGGACCTTAACATCATCAGCTTAACCAGGCGTAATGTAACTGATTTTTCAAAGGTTGTGTCTTCAGCTTTCAACTACACATCATGGAGACACGTTATGCCAGAAATGGGACTGTACCAGTAGGAAAAAGCAAATGTAATGACACCAGCCATTAAAGTGCATTAGACTCTTTGCACTTAAAAAACTATGATTGGGGGAGTGGCAAGGGCATAAGTGACCAGTACTACATCTGCGGTGATCCTAGCTACCGCTGGTTACCTACAAACTGGTCTGGATGTTGCTCTGTAGGCTATATTGCTCTTGCTATTCAACATTTCGAACACCCACCAGCAGGTGGGCTGAGAAATAAGCGAGCAATCCACTGGGCAGAGCAAGTATTTTAAATTTGTAATCATGGGTATGAAGTGCAAAGGTAGGATAATGCTTGAAATCACCATACTTGCCTAAATTCTACAGGAGGTGGCCAACAAACTTCACATCAGAATGGCAAATGAAGAAATGACTGAAATGCGAACTGTGGTGTTACAGAATCGAATGGCACTTGATATAATGCCTGCTGCAAAGGGGGGGGGTCCATGTGCCCTCGTTGGGAGTTGTTGCTGCTCATATATAGTGACTATCATGATGAACAGGAAAAACTGGCAAATTTCATGGAACAAACGGCCAAAAAGATTTGGACAGCACATCAAAACAATGGACACTTTTTAGATGATTGGGCAGTATTTTTGGTAACCTGAGAACTAGCATAATCCAGGGTATTGTCATTGTATTTATATTTGTGATCATTTTGGTATTTTCTATTCTAAAGGCTATGATTACAAGATGCTTAACCTCACTTGCACATGAAATGCCACTGCATGCACCAATCAATGACAGTTCTATTTTGACAGAAAATGATGAGGACTATTATGATACAGAGATGTATTTTATCAAGTTAAGAAAAATAAAAATATAATTACATGTATGGTATGACACTAATACTGTCAGAGGGAGGAAACTGTTATGGGACAAGATTGGTTATTAAAATGTATATTAATGTCAGTTTATTGATGTTGCTAGAATATGATTGTTAAAAAGCAAATATAATTTGTATGCAAGGCTGGGTAAAATACAGCTTCATAAGTAAAAATTATTACTGTATCTTAACTGCATTCTTTTAATATGTAATAAGGAAAAAGTAAGTGTTGCATGAAGTTGAGGCATGTTAGTTACTACAAAACGGAATTTGTTAGCCTGACTCCACCAGGCCAGGAGTTTGTTGTTGCTAGGGAAGGTTTGAAAAGTACAGTTGTGTACACTTACCATAAATGTAGAAGTTCAAGTGAATTCACTGTTGCAGTCATTACATTAGGGTAATCCTGCTGGCAGGTTGCCCTCAGCCAGCCTGAATTCCAAAGTCTTGGGTCCTCGCGGCTGTCGCCCCTTCCCTGACGTCAGGTCGTCAGGGGTATAAAAGAAGCAGCCAATGCCATTTTCTTCAGTTTTTCTTGCCCTAGATGTCACGTGCCCCCAAAAAGGGGAGCCAAACTTTATATATATATATTCAGAAATACACCAATATAAATTTTACCTTTATCTATAAGCAAATACACCACATAGGTAGTATAAATCAGAGAAGGAAAGATAAGATCCAAAAGAAAAAAGGGGGGAAGGCGGGTGGGTAACCTGGACTGCAACAGTGAACACAGTTGAACTTCTACATTTATGGTAAGTGTACACAACTGTACTATGTTCTTCTTGTTTCACTGTTGCAGTCATTACATTTGGGTAGAGTCCCAAAGCTATGGTCGGGAGGCTGGAACTAGACAGCAGTAGGAGCAGCTATGAGGCCCTGCAGAACTGCAGTGGCAAAACCTGCCCTGGATTTAGAGTAGAGTGGCAGATGATAATGCTTTGTAAAGGTGTGCACTGAACTCCAAGTAGCCGCCTCTAAAATGTCTCTGGTTGGTACTCCCCTGAGAAAGGCTGCCAAGGTGGCTGCAGCTATGGTGGAATGAGGTCTAATGCCCTTGGGCACTGGCTTGCCATGGTGTAAGTAGCAGAAACGAATGCAGTGGCCTAACCACTTAGAAATGGTCTGCTTTGAGATAGGCTTTCCTTGTGATCCTTCAGCATGTGCCACTAGTAATTGCACTGTCTTCCTGAAAGCTTTGGTTCTGTCCAAGTAGAATCTAAGCTGTCTGTGTATGTCTAAAGAATGCAGAATTCTCTCCCCCTTGTTCTGTGGATTTGGGTAAAAGGTTGGCAGATGGATGGCTTGGTTAAGAGCCACACTGGACACTACTTTATGCATAAATGTTGGGTTTGTCCTCAGGGAGACCCTGTCTGGATGAAAAATGATGAAAGGTTCCACAGCCATGAGCGCCTGTAGCTCTGAAACTTGTCTTGCAGAAGTAATTGCTAAGAACAGAGCTGTTTTCCAAGATAAAAACTTCATATCAGCAGTAGCAGCTGGCTCAAAAGGAGGCAGGGTGAGATTTTCCAAGACATAGTTGAGGTCCCATGCATGTATTGGTAGTCTCCTTGGGGGGCCTTAAATTTTTGGCTCCTCTGAGGTACTGCCTTAGTAAAGGGAGAGAAAAAAGTGGTGGCTCTGTATTGTAATGAGCCAAAATGGCAGAGGCATGAATTTTAATTGATGAAAAAGATAGGCCTTTGTCCAGCATCTCAGTTAAGTATTGCAAAATCTGAGGAATATTTGGTACCACTGTATCAAGTTCCTTGTGCCTGGTTCCAGGCACAGAATCTCTTCCATTTTCCAGCATAAGACTTTCTAGTACTAGGCCTTCTGGCTTCCAGAATGACATCCATCACAGCTTTACTGAGAGGTGTTTTTCGTATAACTACATTATCTGCCATGCTGCCAAGTTTAATGTCCTGAGTTGGCTGTGCATGATCTGATTGTTTTGCTGGGACAGTAGTCGAAGTATGTGAGGTAAGTTCCAAGCTGGGTATAGAGATAAGTTCCTTAGTACTGGATACCAGTACTGGTGTGGCCAGTCTGGGGCAATCAGTATCATGTTTGGCTTCCCCTGCTTGACCTTTAGGAGCACCGTGGGGAGGAGAGGCAGTGGAGGAAAGGCATATACTGAAAGATAGGGCGTCCACTTTCCATGCTTGTCTGTGATAAGTCCTTGTGCAGAATCTTTTTAGTTTGTAATTGAGAGGGGAGGCAAATAGATCTATGCCCGGGCATCCCCATTTCCTTGTTATGATGCTGAAGACTTGTGGATCCAGCTTCCACTCGTGGGGATCCATGAGGTTTTTGCTTAGTTCGTCTGCCAGAGTATTTTCCTTTCCTGGCAGGAATTGTGCCTGCAGATGTACTTGGTAAGTCAAAGCTGTGTCCCACAAGATCATGGCTAGTCTGCAAAGGGGGTAAGAATGTGTGCCCCCCTGCTTGTTTATATACCACATGACCGTGGTGTTGTCTGTCTTTATCAGTAGTTGTTCCGGATGAAGTAGGTCCTTGAAGGCTGTCAGGGCATTTTGAACAGCTAACATCTCTTTTTAATTGATATGTAGATGCATTTGGTTTGAGGACCATGTGCCCTGAATGCATCTTCCTGCCATGTGGGCTCCCCAGGCATAGTCTGATGCATCCGTTGTTAGTGTCTGCCTGGCTGGAGGTAATGTGAATGGCTGTCCCTTGTTCTGGTGACAAGCCTTTGCCCACCATTGAAACTCCTGTTGCAGGCAGGGAATGAGAGTAATGACTGTTTCCAAGCTGTGGCAATGCTGAGCCCAAACACTTTTTAGGTACCACTGAAGTTTCCTCATATGCAGTCTCGCATATGGAATTAGTAGGATGCAGGATGCCATGAAGCCCAAAGCCTGCAGAATTGTTCTTGCCAATAACCGGGCCTTTGTTGCCAACATGTTGAAATAGGTAGTCAGTTGCCTTTGTTTATCTGGCGTGAGATAAGCCATCTGGGCAGTTGTATTCAAGCTTGCACCCAGGAATGTCATCTCTTGTGAGGGTACTAGTTTTGATTTCTTTTTGTTGACTGTGTACCCTAGGCATGTTAGAAGTCTTTTTACAAACGCCAAATGTTGAAGAAGAATGTCCTTGTTCTCTGCTTGAATGAGACAGTCGTCCAAGTAAGGATATATTTGTATTCCTTTGTCTTCAGAATGCAATTACTGGTGCCAGGCAATTTGTAAAGACCCTGGGCACAGTAGATAAGCCAAAGGGCAGTGCAGAGAATTGGTAATGCATTGAACCAGCCTTGAATCTTGGGTATCTTCTGCATGATTGTCTGATTGGAACATGCAGGTATGCCTCTTTTAGGTCTAAATTCACAAGCCAAGCATTCTTGTCCAGCATGGGCAGAAGCTGCTGCAAAGTCAACATTTTGAATTTTGGAATATCCATGTTCAAAATAGATAGATCCAGTATTGGCCTCCAGGCCTTGTCCTTTCTGAGTACCAAGAACAGTCTTGAGTGAAATCCTTGTTCTTGCTGTGGTACTTGTTGAATGGCCCCCATAACCATGAGGGATGAGACTTGTTTTTGTGCCTCTGCCCATTGATTTTTTGGCAGATCTGGCCAGCCGTTTGCCTTTGGCAGAGTATGGAAATGGAACTTGTAGCCTTGTGACACTATGCTTAGAACCCACTTGTCCTGGGTTATGATGTGCTAATTTTGAGCAAAAAGTGCTAATTTTCCCCCTAAGGGTGCTGCCAGAAGATAAGTGCTTGGTGAAGGCAGGGGGAAGTCATTGGGACTGTTTCCTGTATGTTTGTGATCTATCTTCTCCAGCTTTGGAGGTAGAAGCACCCCACTGCTTGGGCCTATAACAACCTTGCACCTGGGATCTGCCCCTATAAGGTCTGTCTGACACAGGAAAGGACCAATTTTTTGTAGGCCAGTGTCTACTAAACCTAGGTGGCTGTACTTGTAAAAGTTTGCATAGATTTAGCTTTGTCCTCCATTTTCTTTAACACCTCTTCTGCCTTAACACCAAACAAAGTATCATGCTGTAAAGGTGCATCTAGTAATTTAACTTTAAAATGATCAGGCAGATTTTGTTCCTTTAACCAAGCATGCCTCCTAATTACAGAACTCGTAACTGCGGCCCTGCAGGAGGCCCCCAAAGAATCAAAACCACATTGCAAAGTATGTTTTCCAACTTGTTCTGCTGCATACAATAAATCCTGCATTTCCTTGTTTTCTGCACATTCAGAATTTAACAACATTTTCTGTTTAAGCAATCCCATGATATGTTGCTGATACTTAAGCATATGAAATTGACAGTTTAAAGCCCTTATAGCCAAAGTTGCAGATGTGTAAACCTTTTTTTCCCATCTATCCAGTGCCCTTGAATGTCAGAGGGGGATGGGTTTTTTTGCAGTGGAAGCCTTAACTCCCTTTGGACCCTGTGAAATAGTTTCTGGGTCAGCAGCAGGGTTTTTATAAAGAAATTTGTGTGAGTCAGGAACCCTGTAATATCTGTCAGGCTTAACAGAAGCTGGGGGTAAGGAGTCAGGGGTCAGACTAGACTCCGAAAACACATCATCTACAATGTCTAACACAGGTGGAATAGCTAGAGGCCTGTGCTGAGGTAGTAAAAGAAAATCCCTGAGCCTCTTTTCAGATTCTGAAAAATCTTGGCTCTCCCACTGGAAATGCTCCCTCATGGTATGCAAGGTTTCCCCAAAGGAATAGTCCTCCGGAGGAGATGCTGAAGGTATAGATTCTTCAGCATCAGAATCCTCATTGGGGGGAAGAGAGTATTCCTGATCAGAAGAAATAGAAACCTGATCTGAAGATTCATAGTCAGTGTCTTGCCTAGGCCTCTTATCAGGAGGGGGATGGGGATGGGAACCCCTGATCAAGGTAATCAAGTCTTCGGCCATTTTGAGCATCTGCTTTTTTGGGCATAGAGGCCTGTCCACGTGGCTCTTGAGTTTGTTTCCTTGCTTTTGAAGGTGCTTTAGTCTTTGCCTTTGAAGCTGAAGTCGTTTTAATGTAAAGATGTTTAGGTCTGAATACACCCTCAGAAGCCGGTACCTGCTCAGCAGCTCCGCACCCATCTGAGGGATTAGCATCCGAGGCTCCAATACCTTGAGTATCCAGCGGCATGACTGACTCCACGTGGGAGTCGGTAGTGGGCTGCGACTCTAAAGTAGTGGGTGTCAGGGGCTGTGAAAGTGCCTCACTGAGAACCGGCGACTGGCTTAGGAGAAGCTTCGTCGTCGGTTTTGAGCCTCGGTTGTTTTTCTCTATCCTTTTCTTTGTGTTTTTTGTAAACTCCAGTAGTCGGATGGCTATCCGACGACATTTCAGGACAATTAAATCGGCGTCCAAAAAAGTTTAAAGCAAAATCATACCGAAGCTTAATAGTGCGTTGGTTAAATCTAGCACAAAACCGTCAACCAGTAATGTTGTGATTAGGGCCTAGGCAAGGAATACAGTAAGAAAGAAAATCTTTATGAGGTATTTGCTTTCCACAAAAAATACAATTATTAACTTTTTCTGACATCGGTCTGGAGCAAGAAAAAAGTTTGCCCAACGGGGTACTTAGCTTTATTGAAGACTTCGGATCTGAAACTCAAACACGAAAATCTCAGGAGTCGGCCGACCGGTACTTGCGAAATGCTTCTGCTTCGGGCACCGCGAGGCAACAAAGACTTAAGAAAATGGCGTTGGCTGCTTCTTTTATACCCCTGACGACCTGACATCAGGGAAGGGGCGACAGCAGCCGACACAGGACCCAAGACTTTGGAATTCAGGCCAGCTGAGGGCAACCTGCCAGCAGGATTACCCTAATGTAATGACTGCAACAGTGAAACACGAAGATCATCATCCAAGGTCAGAAACAAGATCCTGTGGAAGCAGGTGGATCATGTATAGGAAGGTGTTCACGTGAAGTCAGAGGCGAAAATCACGAGGGATGAGGACATTCGAAAAGTTTTCTATTAGCTGGTGTCATTGTAATGTAATAAAACTGTATGACCAGTGGCATAAAATATATATATATATATATATATATATATATATATATATATATCTCTCTCTCTATATATATATATATATATATATATATATATATATATATATATATATATATATATATATATATATATATATATATATTTATTTATTTAAATATAAATATATAGATATATATATATATATAGATATATATAGATATACATACATATAGATATACATACACACACACACACATATATGTATATGTACACATAGACACACACACATTATATATATATATATATATATATATATATATATATATATGTATGTATGTATGTATATATATATACAGACCAGTTCCGTACCAAACCTTCCAATGAAACTGCAAGCCTGCTTAACAACTTTTTCTTCAAAACAACAGAAAAGCTTACTAAACCAGAAACTCTTGATATAAAGACTCCACCTCGTCTCTTTCATATAGCCGTGGTGGTGCAGCGGTAGTGTTGTTGCCTCGCAGCAAGAGGTTCTCCTGTTCGATTCTCAGCTGGAGTGTCTTCTGTGTGGAGTCTGCATGTTCTCCCCACGGTCGAGTGGTGTTCAAAAGACATGTGTGAATGGGCGTGCCTTCGTTGAAGGTTGGGCATCGGGCTGGCACCTCGGCACTGTAAAAATCTATTGCCAATCATTAGCGGACCGAAGTTCTGCTGTGGCGACCCCTAACCGGGAAAAGCCGAAAGAACAATCTCATCTCTCATCTTTCTCCCTAGAACCCGTAGCAACTTCCTTCATCAGATCACTTCTTAAACTCAAATCATGTTCCCCATCAAACGACAAATTCCCTCCATTATTTCTCAAACATGCAGCCGAATTCGGAGTATACCCTGTATCTATACTTATGAATAGATCCATCCAAGAAAATACAGTACCAGATATCTGGAAAAAAAATCTTCATAATACCCCTCCACAAGGGAGGAAATTCTACAGAACCCTCAAATTAGAGGCCTATTGCCATATTATCCCCTTATCCAAGATACTGGAAAAATGTATACATAGACAATTACTAAACCACCTCTTACAGGCAAACCTAATTACACCAACACAGCACGGTTTCCAACCCTCGCCCAGTGCTACCACTGCCCTCCTAATTTTCACACACAACACTGCCCAAGCCACAGATGATAATACACTCATATCAGCTCTAGTCCTTGACCTATCCAAAGTATTTGATACAGTTTCGCATTCCATCTTCCTAAACAAACTTTCCAACCTACAACTCTCTACCTCCTGGTTTAACAGCTACCTCTCAACAGTCTTGTCATATGGCAAACATCATTCTTCCCTTTCTGTCCTGTTAAGAAGACTGGCATTCCCTAGGGTTCTATCCTGGGCCCCATACTTTTTAATATATTTACAAATAACCTCCATGTCTCCTGCCCACACTCTACCTTAATAAAGTACACAGACAATTCCACAATTATTAACACCTCTGACATATACAAAATCTCCACACGGTCACTCAACAATCTCTGCACCTAGCAGAATAATGGCTAACTGAAAACAACCTGCTTCTCGACCCCAAAAAGACCAAGCTTCTCCTTTTCCTTCCAAACAAAACTCAACCCAGCTAAAGACAACTTCACCATCTCATTCTTGGATAATACAATCATCACCACCGAATCAAACACCAAATTGTTTGGCATTACTATAGACAACCAATTAAAATTCAACCTACATATCTTAAACTGTATAAAAAAAGTCCAGTCAAAATTCGACCTACATACCTTAAACTGTATCAAAAGTCCCATCAAAAACTAGGTCTTCTACACTGCAACAACAAATGTACACCTAACAAATCTAGACCTATATTGGCTCAAACATTTATTCTACCATCCTTGCTGTATGCTGTGCCCATACTTACTAACCTCCAAAATAATCCCTTAACCAAACTAGAAACCACCTATAACAAGATAACAAGACTCGCAGTCAGTAATAGATACAACTCTCATCACTGTATATCCCTGAAAAGCATAAGTTGGCCTGAGCTCCCCCACATGCTTCAGATATCACAACTACAAATTGCACACAGCATCCTAAACAACCCCAACTCCTGCCCTGCCTTTATTTATTATTCATAGGTTCATTGGTAGGTACTAGGGCTATTGGCCCTACGGCCTATATAAGCCTAGCCAAAAAGGTACCCTGGCTTTCGCCACCCATGAAAATGATTTTCTTGTGCCTCTGTCGAGCGAAGCCACATAAGTGATCCCTGGGGTGAATTTCCTATCTCCCATCCAATCAAGATTTTTCTTGAAGAGTGCTAATGAGGAGCTTTGTTTGATACACATAGGTACTGTGTTCCAGAGTATGGGAAGTCTCTGGGACAGGAATCTATCCCTCCAGCATGTTCTGTTTATTCAGGTGACAAAATTTAGGTCCCTAGAATGTGTAGCTCAAAGGGAATGGGATTTGTTTAAGTGAAGCATGTCCAACAGCTCTGGGTTTGACAAAGCTTTGAAGGTTAGGCAGACATCGCCTCTGAGTAGGTGATATGTGACGGAGTAAAGGTGGAGGTTTTGCAGACGGTCTGCTTAGGGCATCTGTTTGAGACTGGTAATCCTCTCTGTGAAGTATTTCTGCGGCCTTTCTAGTTATTGTAGATGCCTTGTGAGGTACATACCAAAAGGGGCGTTGTACTCTATAATGGGTCTAATGAGTGACGAGTAGGGGGGAACAATGACCTCTTTTTTTCTTGGATGAGAAACTTTTTGTGATGAGGTGTGCACGTAGAAGGATTTCCTGACTACTGTGGCGATGTGATTATCAAAGGAGAAGCTACTGTCCACATGTGTCCCAAGGTCTCTTATCACACTTTCGATGTTAAGTAGACTACCGCCTATGTGGTAGTTCATGGGTACAGAGTTTTTACCAAAAGGGATGACAATGCACTTTTTGGCATTGATCTTGAGGCCATAGCTTTGACACCATGCATCTGACTTAGTGAGTCCCTTTCGTAGGATGTCCACATTGTTAGGAGTTTTGATTATGGCTCCTAGTTTGAAGTCATCTGCGAACTTCGTTAGGCAAAAACCTTCTGTGTTAGCCTGTACTTCTGAGTAGTAGATACCAAACAGGAGAGGACCCAGGACTGAACCCTGTGGTAACTCCACTTGTCACTGGTCTGAAGTCAGATTTGGAGTCTGCTACTTTCACAGTGTGGGTTCTGTCAGTGAGCCAATTGGCAACCCATCTTGCGACATAGGGATTTATACCTAGTTTAGTGAGTTTATCTATAATTCCAGAGTGGAGGATGGTGTCAAAAGCCTTGGCGAAATCTAGATAGGCCCCCTCAGTTGAAGCCAAAAGCCTTGGGGCCAAAAACCCTTAATCCCGCTTGTGACACTAGGGGGCCGATTTTTCTTATAACCTAGGGTTTAGTGAAAGGGTTATTCC
>NC_056747.1:184009578-184094578 GCF_019279795.1 Protopterus annectens | reverse complement strand
CATCTCCTAGCTCTTTAAGGAGATCTCGGTGAAGGCAGGTAAAATGGGTCAGGTAGTAGAGTGATCTCATGGAAAAAGCCGCAGAACTAAATATGCGTTTCCCATACCTGTCCATCATCCTGGAATCCCTATTAGGAGGATGGACAGAAGAAGAGGTTTCTGACATCTCTTTCTTGGTGGCTGCCGCCACCACCATGGCATCAACCGAGACTCCCTTGGTAAGAAAGGCTTTGCCAGCAGGGGAATTTATGAACTTGTTGGGCCGCCAAGGGACCGGTTCCACTGAATCAGGAGACTCACACATCCTTCGAGCAACCAGATCCATTAGTTCTTCGAAGGGAGGAGTAACCCAGGAGGTGGATGGTTGAGACCCAAAGGCCTTCAGGAGTACCGACTCATCCTCAGAAGGGGCAAGGGACTGCCAATCACCCCTCTGCCTTAATATCTCCAATATGTCTGCAAATGAGACATCCTCTGAGGGGGATCGTGGGGACCCTTCTGATTCCTCCAAGTCGGTATCCAATGTCAGGGATTCCTGTGGGGAATCCAAGTGCCTCGTCTTGCACAGTCTCTTCCTAGGTACTTCATCGGTGGGAGCCTCCGTTGAAATCCCTGTACAGGAGGGGCCGCCCAATGGGGATACCTGAGGCTCTGGGTCTCAACGCTTGGCAGGGACCTGTGGGGAAGAGAGAACGAGGCCCTTTAGGGGGAGGGGAAGAAAGATCCAAGGAGGTAGTGGTCTTAGATGACATGACCTTCCTCATGGCATCGAAGGCACCAGAATCCCGGTCCGAGAAGTCTGTTGGCACCAAAGAGGCCGGCAGCCCTCCGCGAGCCGAGACCCAGCGCTCTAATCCAGAGGACGTAGCCAAACCCACCTGTGCCGAAGCCCCGAGGGGAAAGGTCAGAACCGAAGTCTCGGTCCGACTCTCCACCCCAGAGCCAGCGAGGGAGTGTCGGCTCCGAGACTCCCCGGTCGGAACCGAGGAGATCAAGGTCGAGGGAGCTGGATCGAACCTCTGCTCCGAGGGCTCTACCAACATCGGTTCTGTCTGCCCCGGCTCCGAGAGTTCGACTGGCTTTGGAGGAGGAGGAGTAGAAAGTAGGGCTGGAATTTCAGGCTTCGAAGCTGAGTGGCTCGAAGCAGAAAGCATTTTGGCCAGGGCCGGGTTCTCTAGCAATCTCTTAACCACGCGGTCCAGGTCCACATCAGATAACCTCGAAGAATGGGTCGATTGAAGAATCGGAGACTGAGGAGTCTCCAACACCGGATCCACAACTGGGCTCCGAGGTAAAAGGATCGATACACGGCTCCAAGGGCCGATGATCAAACCGTACTAGAGGAGCTCGGAGCCGAGGACTTGGGCTCCGAGGACCCCTTGGATGACTTCAACCCCTTTGAAGCCTTGAAAGAAAGGTCGGTCTTGTCCAGCACAGCCTGAAAATCAAGCTTCAGGAGTCCCCTATCCACCAGCTTCCTGCACCTTTCCAGAAGAACCCTGCCGCTAAAGGAGTGGCAAGACAGAGCACACTTCCTGCAAATGAACAGACCCCAAACAGTACATACAGGTGGAGTGATTGTCCATCACAGACATTTTTTGGCCACACTCACACCTTTTGAAGCCAGACTTTTGCTTCTCAGACATTTTTAGAAGAAAGAGAAGAAATATATATATAACTATATATATATATACACACACACATATATATATATATATATATATATATATATATATATATATATATATACATACACACAAGTTCAGATCCCTGAACTCAAAACTTTGAGTATTAACACAAAAGTTATTCAACTATTTTTATAAGTTTAACTCTCTACAGAAGTAGCTAAATTCTAACTAATCTAATTCTAAACTAATTCCAAACTACCACTAATAAAAGCACACACAAGCTAGATCTAGGGTTTACAGTATAGCATCATGGGATATATAATGGGTCTCGAGCTTCTCAGAGTTTGAGCTTGAAAAGCGGCCGACTTGGAGCAGAGGGATCGGCTCCGAACCCATGTGTAAGAACAAAACGGCGAGATAGAACAACTTCACATCATGCAGTTTGCATGTAATCTTATTTGTACATCACCGTTTAGTGATGGACAAACTAAGCAAACTAATGCTGAGATCGTGGTACAGTGGGGATAAGGGAATACTCCCTTTCCCCACTGTAGTGCAATCTCGGAGTGAGAATATTAAAGTAGGGGGGGGTGCTCCCCTGTGAAAGATTTTTTGTGTGTGTGTGTGTGGTTTTTTTTGGTTAGACGATCTGGCTGCTATATTTCAGCGAAAGTGCAGTTTCGTTGAAGTGCACTTTCAGTGAAGTGGGGATCTACTTTTCTTTTTCGAACAAGTGTAATTTCAAAGAAGAAAAGTAGATCCATATAGATATATATATATATATATATATATATATATATATATATATAGATATATATATAGATATATATATATATAGATATATATATAGATATATATATATATATATATATATATATATATAGATATATATATATATATATATATATGTGTGTGTGTGTGTGTGTGTGTGTGTGCACGCACACATGTACATGGCTCCAACACAAATGCTTGCTATCTAAAACCTTCCTTTATAGACTCAGTACATCCATTCTCGTTTGGGTATATTCACACTGCTCAGTTTGTGAGCAAGTGTGACAAAACAACCATTTACTGAAAGACAGCCACCCCCCCAACTCTGCATCACCATAAAAACACCCACATCTTGTTGTCCCTCTGAAGTCAGTGTCAGGCAATGTAATGCCCATCTTACTTTTTCTCCTAGCTACACTGATTCCAAAACACCGTAATATCATTAGCAACCAAATATGTGAAACTTGGTTTACAAACGAGTAATGAAACTCAAAAAGATCAAGAAAGTGAATGCAAGCCTAAATATTTTTCGGTACTTACATATTATCGCAACCAGATTTCCACACTGCCATAATTTGTTATGTGTGTGCGGAAAAGTCACTTTTATCTTTAAGGACGAGTGACAAGCAGCAGGCATGTGAATACGGCAGGAAAGGATGCTACCAGGGAAGAGGAATGTTGTTATTCCTCTTCCTATGTGAAGAACTATGTGACACATTAATACCTAACAGTTGACACACCCCTTCTTAGTTAAACATCTATTCACAAAAACTGTACAAATAATGGCAGTGCGCAAATCTGGTTGCGATAATATGCAAGAACCTATTTTTCTTTATTACATTATTAAAACTTTGATTTACATTTTAGTTTGTTGATAGTTGCAACACTGAAGTTAATTTAACATATTTTAGAAAAAAAATAATTTAATATTTTAGAATATGTGGGCATTGCTTTTATTAATTTAGGTTAGAAACAATAAAGCATAGGTGGGGAATGGATCTCAAGTTGTAATGAACATGTTCCCTGCTATTCACAATCAAAAACATTGGTTTAAGTTAATTTTGGAGTCCACAGTTCTTATCAATTTCTACATTACATTTGTTCATTTTCTGATACCTATTTTATCCTATTAAAGATCCTGGGGAAGTTAGACCTTATCCTGACAATTGACAGGTGTGTAGCAGAAAATTAATCCTTGAATGGGATTTCAGTTCATCACACGCGCACACACTTGCATCTCCAGGCAATTTAGAAGATTGCCTATTCACTTATAGCATGCTTTTAGGACGTGATAAGAAACCACATAATGTGATGAAACAGCAAAGCTAGCACAGGGTAGACATGCAGTCTAAGCTTAGAATGTATCCCAATAACAAATAAGTGTACGACGAGAACGTTCTACCCCTCAAAACAATACTATGCATACATTTTATTTATATATTTCTTACATTGTCTATCCATAAATACTGACTATAAGAAAACATTCTTTAGACCCTTTCAAACAATTCTAGAACCCTCTTCTGGGTCAGCAAAATGTCTCACTTCCTCACTCCATAAGGCAAGGCTGTGGTGAGGAAGGGGATAGTTTTGACTCGGCCTGAATACACCCAGTCCCTGCTGACAACTGCCTCCAAGCAAAACCAAAGGATATGTTTCCGTGAATCTCTTCCAAAAATATGCTAATTTACTAAATTCTGTCCTAACAAATCAAAACAGCCTTTAGCAAAAGTCTGATCTGCTTTTGAACTCCTTACAATTTCAATTACTTAAATTAGGCACATTTCCATTTCTGGAAAGTGACATACTCATTACAACACGAGATCCATCTAGGGTTGCCACCTTTTCAAACTCCCAAAGTGGGACATTTTTGGTACAAACGTCAGATTTTGTAGGGTGAAATATACCCATGTTCAGTACAAAGGACAGAACTTCACTTTTTTGCCTAAATAAAAGTTTATTCCTGTAGCATTTCAGTTGCTTTTTCTGTTTCTTATAACATTAGGTGTTTTGGATACAGAATAACTGTTTATGCAACTATTACATAAAATATAGGAAATAATTTTGCTCTAAAATCGCAGGACATTTGCCATTTTTACAATTTTTGTGAAGGACAAAACTGCCCAAAGAGGAACTGTCCCTCGCAAAGTGGGACAGGTGATAACCCAAGATCCATCCATATCCAAGTTCCATTCTTACACTTACTTCAACAGCAGCAAGCTTCACTGAGCAGTCACAGCCTTTTATACTTGCACTAAACTGTAACAGTCACTACCATTCACAATTAAAAACTTTAACCTCCAACAATAAATTTTACTCATTGCTTACAGGCCACCTATTCAAAAACCATACAATGTAAATGCCAAAATAACCAGTCCTAATCTACACCACCTCACGTCAATAATTCTGCTCTACTAATCCTTTTAACATCCAAGTAACTGTACTGATCAACCTATTACTTCACCTAAACCTCTGCACACCTAACTCCATCCCCTCCTAGAGCTTTGCAAACTCCTTCATCCCGCTCAGTTTCTACTCCCAACTACTACTAAGTGCACCATAGGTTATTTCAGATATTTCCACCAACTTCAACACTTTACCTATGCCCTCTTCTCTCCCACATTAATTAGCTAGAAACATTTTGATTTCCACTCCATCTGCGAACATAAGGGCATGAACACACTTTTGTAGCACAAATGTTTTTCACAAAGGTAATCAAAATGCTACTTGTGTTACACTGTTATGTTAATGTTGTGTACATGCACCTTTGTTACTTTCTCTTGTTACATAAAGTTCCCATGCACACTACCTTCTACCAAATCTTAAAATTTAAGTCTTTACCATGCTGCAGGCGTATGTACTTTTCATTACTGTATATTCTCCTTTGATTGAGTGCAAATTCTCAGGCTAACTTTGAAAATGGTCGATTATGGTCAATACTTTGTTCTAACCTGTTCGCCAAATACAATAAATACTGATTCTACTCCACCTTTTCCAGCCATTTTCAAATGAATAAACATTGCTTGTTATAGACTAAACCATTTCAGTTCCTTATTTTGCTAAAAAAAGTCTTTAAAGTTAAGTTAACATTGTACAGCAGGTATCTCTGCTCACTGCTATTTCTGACATTCAATACCAGTTGCTTTTGCACTGCGGAGTTACTGATTCAAACCATGTTTCTCTTAAATTCGAAGGTTAATTAACATTGATCAAAGAACAGGGAATTACATACAGTCTCCTAAACCAAACAAACTGGAGCAGTATCAACCCTTTCACAGCTGCTGCACAGAATCCTGCTTTACAGATTACCCCAGAATGCTAACACCTTGTTTTAGCATACCAATGCATGCTTAATGCAAGGTCAATTAAATAGGATGCTTCATGAACACTCCTCTAAAAAACATGCACCTAGAAATTAGCATTTCAACCCATACCATCCAATGCCCTTGTTCCCAAATCAATTACTGTGAATATCTTTTAAAGTTAACTTGCCAAAAAATTCCATTGCAATAATGTACCTGTCTACGACCCGTAACAAACTAGACGACTTTTAGCACAAGGGCATCTACTAAAAAGCAGCAGCATGTAGTGAAACGTGGCTGCAAACACTAAAATTAAACTTGCAACTCTGCAGGTTATTCACACAAAAACAATCACGGATAATCCCATTTCACTACCCTACCTCTATTCCCATCAACCACCACATACTTTCCTTTATGATCAGTAACTCCTCCCTCAAGATCCAAACCACTTATTTTTTCTTGTTATAGCACATCCTGCCTATTCTCTCATTTTCACAAACTCTCAGACATAGCTACACACACACACACACACACACACACACACACACTCACACACACTCACACACACTCACACACACTCACACACACTCACACACACTCACACACACGTCCTCATTCTTCCATTTCCAAACTAACTGATAAAATGTACACACACTCCACTACATTAAGAACATGTTTGTTATATTAAGGGGTCCTACCATATACATAGCTTTACTACAGCAGTCTGAAGGATTTCAACATTTGCTCCTTGCTACTATCAAACAGTTGCATTTAAATCTCCACATCACTGCTAATTCCTGCACATATCCATAGCTGTTATCCTTGCACCAACAATACCTAGACTTGCCTTTCTCCACATAATCTAACTTTTGGACTTTGGCACCCATTCCCCCCCAGCATTCAAATAACCATGGTACTTTAATGCTGCACTCTGGAAACAGACATACCACCCAATCCTGGGGTCCCATACACTTTCTGATAGTATTCAAATGCTCATACTTCTACTATAAATTCTGCAATCTGGAAACTTGCAACCCAATCCTTCTTCCACAGCAACCAGCACTCAGGCATTCTTAAAAGCACTATATGCAGCTTTAATAATAAATGTACACAACTAGAATCGTGGGTATATGAACACAAGCCTACTGTACTCTCCATTTTTGAAACAAGGCTTAAAGAAAACAAATGGGGTCTCCCCTGCAATTTCTAATGAATATTGTTCCTTTACTATCTACAAGTCTGGTCAGGGGCCAGCTGTAGTGGTGGTGATGGTGGTGTATTAAACCAACGAAATATACACCAGGATCTTTATTAAAAAAAGCTTTCGGGTCTACACCCTTCATCAGTATAACTTAACATATAAAAAATCACCATTAAACTTAAACTTATAAAACTAATTCAGTTAGTCTAAAGCCCGTTCTGGCTAAAAGACAGAGAGAAGTTTTATAAGTTTAAGTTTTAATTATTAATTTTTAAGTATGGTGCATGTGATTTCATATGAAACAGTATAAAATTGTTTATTTATAAAAATATATATGCTTTATAGATGTGATTTTTTATGTGCTACTTTGCATATATTTATTGATTCATTGTAGCTTTAAATTTTTATTGTTAGGTGGGTTGGGTTGAAGCATGTGACTTTATGTTCTCCTATTTAAATGGTGATTTTTTTATATGTTAAGTTATACTGATGAAGGGTGTAGACCCGAAAGCTTTATTTAATAAAGATCCTGGTGTATATTTTGTTGTTTTATTCAAGCAGTTGCAGTAACACCTATTGCTGAATATGGTGTATTAAACCAACCAATCTAACCTCATGAACTGCCAAGGGGAACAATGCTAGAAACAACTGTCATAACTGGTTGTTGCTACAAATTATAATGGGAAGGAAAGCAAAAGGTACTTCCTTATTAAAGCAGCCCCACAGCCTTGGCGACGTGGAAGAGGGATCCGCCATATATTCAGATTGTTGGCAAAAAACGTCATTATATAGTTTTGTGTAACTCATTACTTTTGTCCCCACTGCAAAACCAGATGGCACTTCAGGACAACGAGTGAAATGAAAAACAGAACACTTATTGATTACATTGAGATATCCATTACAAAATAAACAAATGACTGTGTGTTACTTTTCTAAAACACGTTTTAGTGGTGCTAAACATCCCCAAGTCATTGTTGACTTTTAAAATGGAGGCGGCATTATGGTTTGATATGCATGAGGCAATCTAAATAAAAAAGGAAACACAGCTAAAGCTTGAAAGACCAACAGTACATGCTTTCAGTCTGGTGCAGGACAGACACAGGGTGTGTGGTACTAGATTAAGTTTTAACTGTCATTTACACCAAAGGGTAGACCAAGTACATCTTTTGGTTACTTTGTGCTGCTGGGCCATACCTTTCAACTGTCCCTGATTTTGACTCTACTTTTATCTCTGTCCCTCTTCATCCCTCCTAAAGTTGGTGACTTTGGAAGAAAAGGCAGTGAATTACACTTAATAAATAATGACAATAATTACTGTATATATAGACTTATTTTGCTTCAGAAAATGGTTATTAACTCACATCCTCTTATTTTATCAATGTGTCAAGTTAATAGTATGGTACTTTCTTAAGGCTGCTATGGTCGGGCCTGCTATAATAAAGAAGTACCAAGCAAATTTTCTACTCACTACTACTACTAATATTCCATTCTCCAATCAAATGATAGTATAACACATCATACTGGAGGCTCAAAAAGCTAATGACTGTTTGTTATCGGAAGGCAGACTGGCCTGGTTCACTAAAAGGTCAGCTAAACTGATACCTGTCAAAAAAAATCAGAAACAAATAACTAAAGGAAGTACACCAGAATTAACTAGAACTGGGCTTGATGTAGCAATTTCCAATATTCCTGATCCCTGCACCTCCACACAGGAATCACTTCCCATTGATAACTAAATGGTCCATGAAAACCTTTAGAAAAATACCTGCAATCATTACAAACTGTTCAGCAAAAGATTTACTGTTCTCTGAACCCCAACAGATACAGTGGATCCCAGAGTACACTTGTAACCATTTTACTACTGCATTAGTCACCTGTTATAATTTGCTCACACACATTCTAAATTGGATCTTGCCACCAAGACCTAAAAAAAAAAAAAAAAAATCTCTGCGAAAATAAGCAATCACTGATCTCACCAGACTTTAGCACACAAATTGAAACTAGAAACAAGATATAGGCTGATTGAAAAGCAAATCCAACTCAAACAACAACTAGAACAACAATAAAACACCAATAAAGCTAAAGTTTCCCTGTTTACAAAATTTACAAAGTACTAAGAAAACTCAAGAAGTTTTGTCAAAAAATTAAATGTATCTGAACTATTAATGGATTCCTAACAGCACTCACTGATTTCATAGCAAAACACATTTCCAATGTAAATGATCAACAGATACATTGTCTTCCACTGTAAAGCACCTCCTTTGCATTTTACCAATACTGTACTCACTCCTCTAACACTCCTTCACAACAGCTTCTAGAGCTCCTTCTATTTTACTTTAAGGTAATCAGTAAATGAAGTATTTAATCTTTCCTAGAAAAAAATCAGACTTCAAACATAACCTAGACGTCTACTGCTTACAGCACAGGTTTCTTAAAATGGGCTGTGAATTATTTAGCAATTCACTGACTTATCTTTAACCTTACTCTAAACCACAAAAATTACTCCCTGTTTTAAACACTAATTATCCCACTCCCCAAATTACCCAGCTCATCTTTTAATGACTACTGTAGAGCAGATAAAATTTGTTTTTGCCCTCCCCCCATGACCTTGTGTAATGGCTCATCTACCTTGGACCAAATGGCCCAATGATTCCAGGAGAAAGGGAGACATTTCCCGAGATATAATATATAATCTATATACATTCTACTGTCCCTTAGTGACCATTCTTTCTTGACTGGGCCCCCCCAAACTCCCCTACCCCATTCCCAAGTCAGAGCCAGGCTGCAGGAATTGGGGCTAGCGCTTTCAGGCACCCAAGCCACTCGCTGAACTCGGGGTTCTTGTAAAACTGTCAGTGCTTTATGCCTCCATGCAATGGAACTAATCAAGTTTTGGATTATATATATACATATATATATATATATATATATATATATATATATATATATATCATACACAGAGAAAGAGAGAGATTTACAATCTGAGAAACAGCATGGATTTCGGCCAAAGTACACCACCATAACAGCACTATATTCCTTATTTAACCAAATGTACAAACAATACATAGGAGAGTACGATTATTGCTGCTATCTTCCTTTATCTCAAAAAAAAAGTCTTTGAAAATATTGACTGTCAATTACTTGCTTCAATTACACAAAATAGGGTTCTCTTGACAAAGCTCTCTTGATTTGAAATGTTCCTGCCCAATAGAACCCTTACAATATGTGCAACAAATTAGCATTTAGAGGCTTCAAGGGTGTTCCTCAGGATCAGAAATGTGTCCTCTACTAGTTTCCCTATTCATATACAACCTCTCATTCAATTTACAAAATATTAACTGTATCCTTTATATTGATTAAATTCAAAGAAGACCATTGCTGAACTACAAACCCCCCCTACAACAAGACTTATGCATTGTGGGGAGCTGGTTTATTAGTAACGAACAAAAAAACAAATAACTCAAAAATTCACCTTAATGATAATCAGCTCTCAACAAAGAATGTCTTGCACCTCCCAGCAGTAATAGTGGACCCAGCTGGTATGACCATTCTCCTCACTATAACCGGAAAGTGTCTGGGGATATTAGACCAAACCTTAAACATAATGTCTAAAGGTGCGAAACATCCTTAGTGTTTCGCTTAAAAAAGTGTTTGCATACACATTATGCAAAAAAAAAAAAAAGGGTTATTTCTACACCAGTTTAGAAATAAATTTATTTTAAAAATTGCTTCTTAACGAAAAAGACACATACACAGCTGTGTTTCTGGCATTAATATTAGTGGTCATACAGGAGGCAGCTTATTACTTTGGGTTCCAGCTCTAATTATGCTGGATTAGGGTGGGTAGGTAATTATGAATTGAATTATGTAACTGTCAAACTGCTGATTTAACAATATGGCAATTACATAATTTAATTCATTGCTGCATGCAATTTTTTTATGCAAAACCAAAAGTCATGTTGTACCTTTAGACATGATCTTTAACCTTTAATAAACACACAGAAGCACAGGTAGGCAAAATACCTTCTCTGCTAAACACTTTGCACAAAGTTTCTCTGTTATTAGCTACAGAAGGTAGAAAATGGATTGCCATTTATATACTGCCACCAAAGGTTAAATGTGCACTCTTGCTTACTGCACCAAACTCGCATAGAAATATCAGCTTTCTACACACAAAATCCTAAACTTTATTGTTCTGTTACACAACAGAGAAAACCAGTGCTTAACCATCCATAATGTTAATTGGCTGCTTGTCAAATTTAAAGCAATGTTTCTGCCTCCATGACATATAGACTACTTAATGACAGGTACTGCTGGCAACTCAAAATGTCCTACATTTGAAGCAGCAGTAACTAACTGAGGAATAATGATAGCCTGCAATTAATCAGAACCCTCCACCCCCATACACCATGGCCATCTCTAGTATAGCCTTCTATAAAATGTCTCTTTCAAACTGTAATACCTTGCCTCAAGAAAGTTGCTTAAGGCTTAAGACCCGATTTTATTCAAAAAGACTTTGAAACACACTTACGAAGATTACACAATTCAGTGTTTTAATGAACTTGGCTGATTCAGCTATAGCTTTCCAGCTATATTTCTACTTATCAAGTGACTATACAAATCATACATGGACTATGGCTGGTGGCAGAATTCAATCCCTGTAAATATTTAAATATGTATGTCCGCTGCTCTCTAAAGGTAGTCAATGTTTTACTAAAGTTAAGGCCACCACACTCGTTCAACTTTCTCAACTCAGAGTGAATGTTTAATCATACGGTTTGCGCCATGACGTTACTTATCGTAATCATAATGTTCTTGGAGTGTGTTTTCTCTATGTACTTTTTGGATAATGATGTGCCTTTTCGGTTTGTCACTTCCAGGTCTAGGTTATGGAAAACAGTCTGTGGAGCAACTCATTTACTCGATTAAAGTTAAAAATTAAAAAAAAAAAAAATCAAAGCAATCACGGGTAGCTTACCAAGCTAGGCTTCTCCAAATGACAAACAAAACAGACCCAATCAAATATCGAACAATCACTCTCGCTCCCATAAACATTCTAATACTGAAATTTTGTCAGGAATTTAAGTTAATCTATATACGTTCTACTGTCCCTTAGTGAACACTCCTATATGACCTTTACTGTAACCTTTACTTCCCATACCCTTCACCCTAATTTCTTTAGAACAAAATCACAAGGCAAAATAGTACTTCTAAAATCAAAAGTCAGTTCACTGAACTGGACTCCACTTCATCCTTCAAACTGCACTTGCACTCCTTTTGGTCCCTTCTTTTCCTACTAATTAACATTCAGAACCAATACTTCACAATTATTATGTGGTAAAAAAAAGCAACAAATAAAACCAGATAACCAAGGAAAACAAGTTCTTTCCAAACTCAAGCAGTTTAGCATAACGGGAAAACTTCCCTTTCTCAGAAAAAAAGATTTATAAGACTTGGCAGAAAAAAAAGCTATGGCACAAAGCAAAATTAGAAACCAAAAGACCTTCCCCCAGATTTACTAATCTTCCATGCAGGACTAATCTAGTCCTGCACAGAAACGGCAGGATGACAGAGCCATGCATATTAATGAAGGAGCGCTACCGGAGCTCCAAATCCTACACTGAGCGCAGACAAGTGCAGGGGCCGTGTCTGAGAGCAGAGCTCTCAGAATAAACGCGCCCCTGCAAAACAGAAGAAAGTGTAACTAAATGAGCGAGACCGCTCACAGGTGTCCACATATCCCCACCAACAGTCCCCATGTGTTCAACAGCAACAGTACATTGAAATAAAACGAAGAAAGCCTTGTATTATTTTTTAAAACCCAGAGTACAGCTAACCGTAGGTGCATGGGTTTGCCCATCGCTTAGCTACAGTTAAAGCAGCTGAAAAGGCTGAAGAGGATAACAAGGAATATATATGCAAATGAAGCAGCACAGCAATAGTGTAGTGGTTAGAACATCTGCCTAACGAACAGGCATTCCCGGTTCGAGTCTCACTGCAGCACATATAATTTTCCATGTGAAATCTGTATATGAACATATTTTTACATCTTTTTGCTGTATAACCTACATAATTAACATTTAAATTGAAGTGTCAATGTCATAATGAATAAGGGACTAGAGTAAGCAGGTTTAAGTAAAAATAAGCCGTAGTAAGTGTATTTAAGTGTGTTTGCAAGGGGGTAAGCATTGCCTACACAGATTAAGCAAAGTAGAAGCGCAGTGTAAGAAACTGTAACCAGAGGTTAGCAGTGCTTACCATCGCGCAAACCCGCTTACAATTGCTTTAAATTGCCTTAATTACTCTGTATCCAACGGCCCATGTTCTGCCCAGCAACAAAATAAACTGCTTCTGCAAGGCTCAAACTCAGACCCTGTACACTATAATCACAGTAGTTAAACAGTAAGCCATCATAGCAATAGATATGAAGGAGATATCAGCAAACTAATCCTCACCATAGGAAAATCAAACCAAACATGTGAACTGAATCTATGTATAGTGTGAAGTGGTATACCCTTCTACATAACATAAATATGTGAACTGGAGTACTGCAGTACGCATAGATTTGAGGTGTGATTGTAATAAAGTGTAGAGGTCCCCATACAGTGTATGTACACATAAATCAGGGATACCAGACATGTATAACCTGTAATGAAGAACAAATCATTGCCAAATGGCAAATATAGTGATAATTAACTATTAAGCAATGCTAACCTCAGCACAGCTCAAGTTAGTAAGAGTAAGCAATGTGAAGGGGAGCCAATTCAATCTGCCTAGTGGTATACCTCTTTAAGCAGTGCCAAATTTATGTAAGCAGGTGTGCCCATAGCTTAGCCTTTTCAAAACTGGCCAATTATGGGAAAGTGTGGGAAATTGGCCGTATTTAAACCCCACAGGCAGGAATACTTCTCATAACTGGTTGTAGCTTCCTACTGCAGGCAGAATGGCTGGTGTGGATGAAGGCACTCGATTTAGAGGAAAGCGCTGGGGCATCCAGGAGTCAAAAATCATGGTATGGCTCCTGGTAAAATACCATGATCAGAGACTACTGCATGGCCAGTACCAGGGCTCGCAGTATAAAACGGAGGCCTGGGACAGTCTCGCCAGTGACCTCACCAGTGCCACAGGTATCCCCCGGACTGATGAGCAGGTCAGGCACCACCATGCTGACCTGAAGCAGCGGAGGGGGGGGGATGTACTGGAACAGTGGATCCAGGAGTCTCGGCAGATTCTCAATGCCCCAGTAATGAGTAAGTTCTCATTCTACTAAGTAGTAAATAATTGCCTAGCTTGTGTATATTATGGATAGGTATGGCTAAATATCACTGCATTTCTCGGACAGCTGCAGATGAGCGGGCTGCGAACCAGCAAGCCCACGATGCTAGGCTGCAAAGGCTGTGTTGCAATGCAGGTTAGTAATCAGTCTGCATGTACTGTCATAACAAATAAATATAAGAGCCTTAGAAAATGTTGTACCAGTAGAAATAAATGTGTAATAGTCTGTGAATAAAGGTATAACCCCTGGAGTGCTTCTGTTAACTCTTCTCTCATATGTTGGCGATCTGTTCTATACTATAAATAGTACTGTTGTATCTTAAGCAGCGTCACCCACACCATGGTATGCAGATAAAATGGGTATAAAGTCCTGCATAACAATGTTGGAAGTGCCAAGAGGTCAGTCATACCGCACAACTTAGGAAGACAGAGAGAAAACAGTCGAAAGCTTTACATCAATTCCCTGATAGCACAGTGTACTGTGATGTTAGCTATCATTTTTTTTCACACACAGCAGGGGTTTGAATCCTGGGAGTGCTACTAAGTTGTATGCATATTCATACCCCACAACTGCACAGATTTTGTTACAATGTTCAGACAGAAAGCTGTATGCATAATTACACCCAACAACTGTACAGAATCTGCTAGAATGTTCAAATTTTAAGTTGTATGCATATTCATATCCCACAACTGTTCCAATCTGTCCAGCATGTCCAGATAAATGGCCCATGTCACCAGCTTGGTACCCTGTTCCCCTGAAAATTCAGTGTGATGATCCAAGAAATGTAGACAGCTGTCAATGACATAACTGATGGTCAAACGTGTACATAGTCAGAGAACGTATATGAAAACAAACCTGTCATTCTAGCACCTCACCCAAAGTATATGACAGCAATTCTCAACATATGTTGCATTAACACCTACAGCCTGTCACGCCTGTATGTAAAACACAGGTCATGTATATAACAATCTAAAAACATACCAGTGTACAATATAAGGCCATTGTGTAGTGTAATAATACATGTAAGGGAAAGATCACTGCAGTGACTAAGAATGTTGTGAAAACAAGGATATATTAGTTGTTAATTGAACTCTCTCTCTCTCACCCCTATCATATGTGCATAATAATCCAATGACACTCCTCAACTGGTATGTGTACACTCCAGACTTTTGTTGGGACATATGTCCTAATGGTTTATAAATATTCACATTTGTTTCTATGCATATGCCATGTTAAAATACACCCAAATTGGTGGCCTGTTGTCATCAATGAAACCTGCATGCTCCTGTAATTGCCACTGATGCTGCATGTGTTCTGCTTGCTCTGCAACTGTGTTAAATCTGGTGTTTTGAGTTAATGGGAATACCTATACATGCTGTTATAACTAATCCTGAACGCTGTTGTCTGTTACTAACCCATATCTGTCATAAACCTGCGACAACACAGCTCGTATGGGAAGTCCGGACCCACCTGTCCCACCTCAGCTGGCCAAGGCACCTGGCTCGAGCACATCACAGGGAGAAGACCTGAAAAAATTATCAGTTTAAAGTGTTTAATTGGAACCAAGATGCAATAGGTTGACAGTTTCAGGAGGTGGTATAAAAGGTAATCAAGGGAGTACACACTGTATTGTCTGATAAAGTCTTTTGGACAAAAATGTATGTTCATTGAAAAAGTTAATAAACCAGCTTCCCTTGAGCTTTATGGTGGTATCGTTCGTTTTTATACAGCTTGTTCTCTGAATTGGTGTTAAACTGTGTTTTTTTTTTTTACATACATATACACACAAAAGGTATCAGTAGCCATACATATGTAGAAGTAGTGTGGAAGTACTGGGTGCAAAGTATATCCCTTAGCCACAAGCCCTTTAACTGCCACCTGTGAAATGTGTAGTGTGGCAACCATTCCCACAAATGAAAATACCGACATTAAACATACACCCACCCACAATTCAAAGGACATGACACGACTCACAGGTATGCATACACAGATAACCTTTATTTGTGTACTATACAATAATGTATGCCAGTGCTTACACCACATAGGAAATGAAATATGTAAACATTGATGAATGCAAGGCCCACACAAAACAGTAGATGCAAGCAATGTGTACATATACCATACTATGCTGTCCAGGCCAAGGCCTTCAATTAGTACAACAGTAGAAATAGGATTTGCCTTCAAGATACATAATCAACAATTATAGATGTAGTTCAGCAGCCTCCAATTACACCTATAGTCAAGCCCTAGGGGAAAAAGTAGCATTTGTGTTAATGTCACAGTATCTTGCACATAACGCTGCTTAACCTAACATCTCACTATCACACTGAATGACCCTCGTCTTAACAGTTATATCCCTGAAAAGGTGTCATAGTCTAGGTTAATGGCATTAAACCGCCCCATAAAAGGCTGTACAAGGGCAAGGAACACTGTGTACCACACACTTACCTCTGGAATGTACAAGGGCACATATGTGTTCTCCAGCTTTTGCCCCCATATATATGGATTTGGCCCAACAGTTGGTGTGGGAGTCCATGACATGACTGGGATGATAGCAGTAATGCTAGCGGTAAATAATGATAGGCCATTACCTAGCAATCCCTTTCCGTATCACAGCAAGACAAAGACTGGCATATATGTGGAGGACAGAGGCAGGAACATAGGGCCGTATTTGCATTATTGCTGTTACACACTCTGGAAATTGCTGGTGTTACAGGATTCGTTGCAGCATACCCTTATGCAGGAATATGACATTGGAATACAAATGGATGTAGCCATGTACTGATAGCACTCAACAGACAGAATGTCACAGATATATCTGGGACAATACCTGTGTGGTGCACAGACAAAACCTAACAGCCAATCCCCCTGGTATCATATGGATAGGCCCACAGTTGAGAGCTATGCAGTAAGACAGCATTCCATGAAAAAGTACCATGTACACGAAACCCTGTAAGAACAGCAAGATACAATGCACACAACGACACTACTCCCACTGTCGGTAGGTCTGGAACCTTACCCAAATGTGAATTTGACCTGTGTCTGCAGGTACGGCTGTAAGAGGTATTGCTACCTGTTGTCTGTAACACTGATGTCCACACACAGGAAGGATGTCATCCATACTGGAAAGGTGGAGGGACAACACCCAGAGAAGTCAGCAATTTAAAGTACAGGGTTGCCATGACAGTGGTTATCTGAAGTACTACAGGCTGCATGCAATTAGCAACTGATGGACAGTGACTGGTGCAGAGGCCACCACCTGATCATGTGCAATACCAACAAAAGCATGCTGCAATCTATTCAAACCAGTTCAATCACTCTACTGGAGAGACAGAGAGAGAGAAAAAAAACTTTAATAAAAGTCACAAAGCTCAGGGTTGTGTTACAATGGAAAAAAACATAACAGGTATGTGAAACAGATATGCATTTACTTGCATGTAGTATATGGCATAGAATAATAGGATGTATAATGTGAAAGGATGTATATGTGCCATCAATACTTGTTCCTGTAATGATGTTCTGCTCAACAACTGCACTGGACAATATAGTGTACCTGTCAACTGTGCAGATCAGCAGTGAATGGCAAAGATATGACCCATGATATCTGTGTTCTGTAAATTACTGTGGCCAATGGCTGGTGGGGGTATTAATACTGCCATGAGACACACATGGGTGTGAGACCACACCACCTGCAGGATAGTCATGTTAAAGTGTAGCATAGCATGCCCAACTGTCATAGCAGTATAATATGCTTATCTAAAGTCTGTCACCATATATAACCCCCTAATGTTAGTCTGTGTTCACATGTGAAACCTGTGTTGCAGCAATGCAGAACAGTTCAGCTGTGAAGCAAAGAGAGTTACAAGAGTGTGGACCAGATGTTCGTATGCACCCCACATACAGATACATATATGTGTGATACATATTCACAGCTGTGTATGTCTACAGAACCTCGGACAGTTATACATATATATATATAGGTATATAAACAACACACAATGATATCTACACATATATGCACATAGGTATACATACAGATATATATATATATATATATATATATATATATATATATATATATATGTGTGTGTGTGTGTGTGTGTGTGTATGTCTACATATATAAATATGTATGTCAATACATGTCCCCTGCCATGACGTATGAAAGAACACCACACATCAATACACAACATACCTACACACCAGTACATGTCTGCAAAATGGAGTGTGGTGTGTAACCCATGTTGGGAACACACTGCAATTGTTTGAGAAGGTAGGATATATGTTGGTGAAGTGTATCAGGCACATATTGGTATGTAGGTCTGGTTGGGTGACAAACAAGACAGCATACAGGGCTGGTATATGACATGTGGTGGTTAAACACTGTGGATGGGTAGTTACACTTGGAATGTGGAGGCCACTGAGCCCCCATACGGGAACAAAGGGAATATGGTACCCACCCATGGACAGTCATGACAGCATCTACATAGTAATAAAGGTGCCTGGGCTGTGGGCTGAGCAAGAGGAACATGCATGTTGAACCTTGCGTATGTGTTCTGCATGCCTCCAGGTGATGTAGCACGTACCCCATGTCTCTGTGAAGCTCCCTATGCACAAGACCCTGGACCTAACTGGGTGACAGACATATGTCTGTGTGTGCTCCATGGGGGGGGGGGACACCATCCCCTGAGGTGGTTCCACATGAAGGTAGTGTCGGAACAGTAGATAATGAGGTTCCATGGTGGGTTACGGATGTGATGTGGACTGGTAACATGTGCACATTAGGTGGGAGTGGTTTTCCTGCTGGCAAATAACCGCTACACATACTGGTTTGTAACTGTCATGGAACATATGTGGATTGTAGTAGTCCACACAATCCCAGAACATATCCAACAGCATGTATAGATATCCCCAATAAACACAGAATGGCAGATGTGTAGCAATCACACAGCAGGCATACCACATGCATATATGGAAACATAGTGGCAGTGACAATGGCAAGCAGGTGAAATACTGTAACAGCCCAGCAAACTCTAGTGTCCCTACAGGGAGCATGTCTATAAACATGTAGGAGAAAGTGTTGTACAATACAATATATGACTCAATGGTACATATACCGGAGACATACCACTTGCGTTATGTGAACATTAAGTTGGAGCAGATATGGTGACGGGAGACTGATATGTGTATTGTATTATGGTAAACGTGCCATATGAGTTGCTCAGACATATTTCCATCATTATGTCTTTCAGGAAGTATGCAGCGCCCGAGGAATCCCGCCTACAGTGCCGCTGAGGATGATATAATACTCACCAGCATAATTCAGAACTACCAGCTGCTGTTCTCACGGACAAGCCAGGACCAGCATGAGTGAACAGCCATGTGGAACGATGTGGTCCGCAGAGTGAATGAGGTGGGGATGCACAGCCACATGTATGAGCAGGTCCGCCATCATTGTAGTGACCTGTCGTGCGGGGTGACCACCTTGCAAAAGGGGGGCCATAACATTCATCCCCCCCTCAGCAGCATGGAGGAGCTGCTCATGAGCCTGGTAGCACCTGCCCGCCCACAAGAGCTACAGACCTATACAGACATGGAGGTGGCTGCTACACACACACCAGACATGGAGCATGCAGGTAAGGTTCCACGGCATATCAGTAGATTACTGTTGTGTATGCATCTGTATGGGTAGATCATGCATATGTGAGATGTGGAGTCTGTTGCTGTGTAGTACTGATAAGCAGTAATGCATAATCTGTAGTACTGTGGACTTCAGCTGTTGTTTTACTGTAATATTGCAGCCACCCTGTAACAATGCCACAGCTGTGGCCACTGACATCAACTCTATCTCATCTCAATGTAGGTACCTCTGGGATACCAGCAAAGCAGCGGCCGGATGCCAGTGAGTATGGTTTAAGGTTATGCTTGGAAATTCACTGTGCATGTCATAGCTAAGGTGTAGGCCATGTACACATCTAACACACCTACCCATAATGCATGCTGTACATGTTCAATGACAGAGCACACACCTCACTAATGGGATTACCAGCCTCAAACACATGCAATACACAGACCATCTCAGACAACTGTGGCTACACTACAGTGCGCATTGCCCAGGCACAGCTGACATCTGCCTAACATACACAGCTATGTCATACACAGAGCAGTTGAACATGCTACACAAAGACATCCCACTCCCTCTGCAAACACACGCTACAGGTTCCTAAACCTCATCAACACATTGCACAGAACATACTGGAGGGATAGGGCCCTGTCCTGGGGAATTCCCACACAAGGACTACCCATTCATGTCAGGCAATGCTACTCATTGGCCCTCTTTACAAAATCACTTGACAACTGGATGGGAAATGGGGAATTCACCCTAGGTAGTAGTACGACTGTGTCACAGCCACATCTATAGCAATCATAGGCATGTTCCAGGCTGTCATGGAGGCACAGGCAAAAATGGAACGGTACACCAGGCAGGGTCCAAAAGCACAGAGGGCTCATCACACCTCTGTAACCAACAGCATCAGTGACCTAGCAGGTGCCATCCATAATTACACAGAGGTCATGGATAGACGGTGGATCTCATCCACAATGTCATGTCCATGTGTCAGGACAGGACGGGACCGCTGCGACGGCCACGTGGACGTATGCCAGCAACACCAGCAGCTGGAGGTCGCTGTGGACGTCCCACCAGTCACAGTCACTCCCCTAGTGGCAGTACCAGCCCCTGCACAGTGGGGGGTGCTGTCCACAGACCATCATAGCAGACCACGTGCACATGGCCCTGGCCAATCCCAGGAGGGACTTGGATCCAGTGGACGTCTGTCAACCTCGGGGGACAGTACTCCATCTGGTTTTGTACCTGATACTGCCTGTAGCACCCCTGCCAGACACAGGTCCCATGTCTATGGCCGGAGATGGTGTACTGCAAACCCTGCCAGGTACAGTCTGCAGCTGTCTCACAAATCCCTGTATAGGGCAGCAACATGGTGGAACTGTGTGCATGCAGACACACACACACACACAAACAAAAGACCTAGGGCAACCACATACCTGCAAGCACATCACCATTGGCCCAAAACAGTACTCCGCCTCCTCATGCACACACACACACACACACACACACACACACACACGTTGTCAATTGTATGGCTCAGCCTAGGCCTCTGGCAAACCAACAACACACCCTGTGCATATGAATATACCTGTGCCACTCCCTGACATCCAGAACATCGATGCAGGGAGAGGCTAACATGGTGCTGATGCATAGGGTGACTGTACAACAGTGTAGCAATGGAATGCTGTGTAGGATGTTGTCAGCAGTAAAGTGAAATGCTAATATCTTGGAAGGTGTAGCTGTGCAGCCATGATGCATCATAGCTGTAATTAACAATGTTGTATTGTTGTCACCATTATCTATTCTGATTGTGTTGTGTTTGTCCATGTGCCACACGGCTGATGGGTGTAGTGGTGTCAGCAGGCCTTCTACAGTGGAAACCAGTAAGTGTAGTTGGTGGTACACATGACATGGTTGGGTACAACACACAGAGCCTTTGGTTTGGATGCAGTACAGGTACAAGACAGTACACATGGAGGTATGTCCCTGTGCAGGTAACACATCTGTTGCACATGTAATCCCACCAAGACAGGATAGGCACAACCACATATTGCTATATATGCAGTCTGCAATGTGGATGACATTGAACATGCTAACAGCAGGGTCTATGTCCCTTTCCCCACTCTACTGCAATCCTCACCTCAGTAACATGTGTGTGCCAATGCCGGTGGCATAGCCCTACCCTTAGGAGGGTGTGAGGCACTCAACTACTGTGAATGGTGTAAACAACAACTAACAACCTGATTACATACACTGTACAGTATTACAGACAGCTATGTGGGGGGGATAGATGCAACAGTAACTGCAATAATGGTGGATGTGTCCACAACAGCCACATCCAGTGAGTTATAGCAACCCCAGTACTGCTGCACACCTCTACAGTGTGGAGGAGGGCATTAACACATCTATGACCTGTAAAGGACTGTATGTCCATGGGATGGCACCTGTGGAATGTTGGCAATTGCCAAGCAGCCCTGGTGGAAACATATTCTGTGAACTGAGGAAGATCCCTTAACAACTACACACATTCCTACATGTGAGATGGTATACAAAAGCCTGCTATGATCTACATAGGCATTGTGCACCTCCTAACCCTCATCTACACCTATCATGATTGGGTCAAGGAGGTATACCAGGTTCAGGTTGTATTCTCTGCCTTTGACAAGTCCAACATTGGCGGGGTCCCGTATGTTAAGATTACCAGTGATATTGGCCATGGGTTCATTGTTATGTTCCATGTCCCTGCAGGCCAGGGTCAACAGGCTACTGGGAGGTAGTTCCCAGCTGACATGGTGGATTTGTGGTTGTCCTTGCCAACATTGGTGAATCCATTGTCAGGTGTAGGCCTATTGGATCGTATGAGGGATCCCAGCTACTTACTGCACCTGCCCAGGGGGTTTCCCCAAGCATGACACTTCACTTGACTGTACTGCATGACATGTTAGTACTGCCAGCCTGACACCCCACAGGTGGGATGGAGTACGGTTAACATGTACTGCCCTTGTAGTGTAGGGTTCTGGTTATGGGATCTGCTAAGGTTGGTAGTGTATTGCAGGCCAGACGTGTTTGGCTGTGGGTGGGGGATACCTATCCGTGTCAGATGTATGTTATTTGGGTCTCTCAAACCCATCAATGGTGCATGTGGACATATATGTTCTGGTTACGTTCCCAGTTTCATCTACAGATGTATGTCCATATATACCTACATGTTTACCTTAGAAAGGGAGACAACCACTTCTTCGAACGGCCCTTTTTGCAAACCGAAAGGACCAATCCGTCATTTCCAATTGCACCACAGTTCAACACAACAAATATAAAGGCAGCTTCGCTGACTCTCGAACTGCAAGTTGGAATACATATCGTTATGTAGGGGGGGCATGCCCCCCTGCACCCCCCCAACCCCCCTACTGTGATATACTGAGTTCGCACTACAGTGGGGATAGGCAAATATTCCCCATCCCCACTATACTGCCATCCGCACCCAAATTGCCAAATCTGCAATGAGTGCATGCATAGTAAGTTTCGCTCATTGCACATTCGATGCATTTATTGCAAGACTGTGCAATGTTGAGAACATACTTTCGGCCTTCCAGCTTTCGGAGACATAAATTTCTCCCATATATATATGCTTACATATATGCATTTTTAGTGCTGTATATATGTGGACATATGGATGTATACATATATATCTATAGATGTATGCATATATATGTATATATATATATATATATATATATATATATATATATATATATATGTGTGTGTATATATTTCTATAGCTATATCTACATATATAGATATGTTATATCCATTTAAAGATGAATATATATATATATATATATATATATATATATATATATATATATATATATATATATATATATACATACATACATACACACACACACACACACACACACACACACACACACACACACACACACACAAATACATCTACATGGCGGAATACATTCCCTGTAGTGTTACATACCTGGGCTGGATGATATGTATATGAAAACATCATGATTATGCATATCTGTCATGGCTTAGTGGTAAATCACTTTGTGTATAGTGTGCAGGGTCCTGGTTTCGAGCCTTGCAGGAGTTGTTTATTTTGTTGCTGGGCAGAACTCAGCCCGCTGGATACAGAGTGATTAAGGCACTTTAAAGCAGTTGTAAGTGGGTCTGCATGATGGTGAGCACTGCCAACCTCTGGTTATGTTTTCATACACTCAGCTTCTAAGTTTCTTAACCTGTGCAGGCAGTGCCTAGCTCTGAGCAAACCTGCTTACAACTGCTTTAAAGTGCCTTAATCACTCTGAGTGCAGCAGAGATATTGGCCACTATATGTGGGACTTCGGACACACCCTGTACAGTCCAGAGGTATACACATAATCCCTTAGTGCACAACATGTGTACCAGGCCTGACAATATGGATGTAGACAGCCATGTAGATGGGTATAACACATAACGACTGGTATACATTTGGCACCATAGGTGTTGGATTCACACACTCCTGTCTGGGCCTGACACATAATGACTGCTGGTACAGGGATGCCATGGACACATACTACCCACTAGATATTGACATACATCTGTACAGCATCCCACTGCTCTGTCTGACATACATGACTTTTAAGGGAGGCCCGGCAGCAGTACATCTAGCAAGTATCTGCACATGACATCCCACTGGTTAAGTACACTAAGCTGCTAGGCATGTAACAATGCAATGTGCAGGGTACAGGCAGACTGGCTCAACACTGGCCTACATCTCGTATGGGGGGAATGCACATGTACAGCAAGCTCAACAGCCATGTCACAGCACAGGGTAAGATACACCTGTGTGACAGTGCATAACCACAACCAATGTGAACACAGCCACATATGGTAAGCTAGTATAATATTACAGTATATGGACTATCTGTTCTACAACATCCTCATATGTGCCACTCACAGAATGACCCTACACACACTGAGCTGCTACACAGTTTGGTCTAATGGCTGTCTGTGGTATGGGACATGTGTGTATGGCCCTACAAACATGTACAACAAAATGGTACCATACAGTGGAGCAGCATGTAACATCTGCTAGAAGGGGAACTAGAACAATATCTACCACAGTCTGTACACAGGCTAAAGTACATATTAACAATACACACACTGCTGACATCCCCCATCATTAAACAGACCTCAGTACTGTACAAACATCCACAGAATGTCCAGCTTACGTCATGAAATATAACCCCTACTGTACAAGACGTGTAGCAATATGATATATCACTGGCTTGTTATCAGATATGATGACACTATTTATGGTGTACAGCACATATGCACCACTTCATGTGCGCCATATGTACAAAAGTTGACAGAGGTGTGACAGCACATACAAAGGGCTAGTATGGACATGTTGCTGTGATAACCTCATATATTTTCCATTGTAATGGAGTTTGTTGCAATATATGTCCTATGAGGGATATGAAGTCAGTAACTGTCACTGCCTTCACCATCTACAGACTGCAATCCTCACACTACCTTCTGCATTCCACAGATAGATGCACTGTGGCTAACATATGAAACCAAATGCACAACACTGGCCAGTCTGCAGATGACCCTGCAGATGGGGTTCCTCATATACATGGAACTGACATGGCAGGTATTGCGACATGTATGACAGGCATATCCAGACAAACACTGTTAAACCAACATTACTCCAAATGCAGTATAGCAGCACTTA
This sequence comes from Protopterus annectens, assembly GCF_019279795.1. Taxonomy (NCBI): domain Eukaryota; kingdom Metazoa; phylum Chordata; order Ceratodontiformes; family Protopteridae; genus Protopterus; species Protopterus annectens. The sequence continues at coordinate 184,069,046 of NC_056747.1, read as the reverse complement.
CAGTCTGTAGTCAGGTCAGGCACATCCCCCTCCTGTTTTCTGCCCTCTTTCCACAGTGTATGTTGTTAGAGGAAAATCCCCAATCCATCTGAGATGCTATTTGCCAAACACCAGATCTAGCTCCTGCTCACAGTGACTGAAAAGCGCCACCACCACCATGATGTTCCTAGGTATTAGAATGTGTTTCCATGCAATTAGCTATGGGAATGGTACCATAGCTGTTCCACATGCAATCAGCTAGGAGAGGGCTGCAATTCATGCAGAGGCCATCAGCTGATCATGATCATCACTTACAATATACATGCTGCTGTCTAAGCAAGGCAGGTGTGGGTCTCCACATCCACCAGAGGGGAGTGGGGGAGGAAGACAGAGGCAAAAACATGTCAGGGAGGGGTGGGTGAGAAGCATGTTTGTGCCATACATCTACCAGCACAGGGTCTCAAACCCCCGACAATTATGTAGTGCTATCATAGCTCAATGCAGTTACTGGATGCACCACATGGGTTACCTGATGTGGAGCACTCAGGAAATATATGTGATGGTGAGTGACATCTGCAACAGGGATACGGTAGATACACGGTAGGTGACATACACGTGCATGTCTGCATGAACAGGTGACAGCATCAACACAGGCACACTCACACAGGGATGCACACACACTGACACACTTGGCAAGACCAGGAGTGTAATTTATCACTAGTGGGATTGCCACAATGCATCAATGTGCAGGTACCACATGGGTCATACGGAGGTCATATGGGCAAAGAGTATGGAGGAGGTATCAGAGATCAGACAGCATGCTTCAGTATGCCCTGGGGGGTTGTAGTGTGTGTGGATGTGGACATACGCACCATACAACACACACACAAACACACAGGGTGCCAGTTCTGACATGCATGGGTGTGTGGTGGTCAACTGTGCCAGCAGGCTGTACAAGGGTAGGCAATGGATATACCTTGGCATCAGGCCATATGACAATGGTCTGCATTGTGGCTCAGGCCTGTAGTTTCTGCATTTGCCCACACACATGGGTATTGCATCCCCCATCCAGTCACCTGGGTGACTATTGTGTGTGGCCAATGCTGTACATCACATGTCATGTATGTGTTCCTCAGTCCATGACATGGATGGTGTCTTGTATGTGCAAACCTCCCACATGCATGTACAGTGACATGTGGAACTGTACCTGGGGTGTCTGGCCCTTGTTGTGAACATCAGATAGACCAGTCTTGCCCGCCTGTGTCAGTAACTGGCAATGGGCAGGTTTACCCTGCACCTACATTGATAGCATGCTAACAGCATTCCCTGATGTCAGTGTCATCTGTCCATACAGGGCATGATGCCAAGCATGGTATGTCCGTTGAGCGTCACATGTGAAGGCACCACAGGTGATGCAGGTGTCCATTGGGGAACATGGTGGAGGTGCACTGTCTGCATGTACGTGCATATTGGACTGATGGGTAGGGTGACATGCCCTCTGTAGCCCACTGCTATCACTGCATAGTTACCATCAGTGGCCAATATGCAGTGTACTACCCACATATTGGCAGTTGCCTAGGCATGTGTGTTGTGTATGACACATGGGTTGAGTATGTGCTCTGGGTAATAGTGGGGATGCTAACTGTGATTGGCTGGCCTTGATGTCACATGTATGGGTATGACTTTGCACCCCAGCCTCTCAGCTAATTTACATCTGTTATCCCTGTATGGTTGACGTTGTGATATATAGTAGGGCCACCATAAAAGAAATAAGCAAAACCCCCCTCCACATTGCCCACAGGTGTCACACACTCACACCCACCTCTACACAGGATACGAGTTACAAACACACACACACCTGTCATGTCTGGGAGTAGAACCCCTACCTAACTAGTTTATTACACTACAGCACTACGCAGTTATAGTACGCACCACGGACATTACTGGAGTACTTCTTCCCCAAAGGTGTATTTCACACTGAATGACATCAGCAGGATTACCAAAGTAGGGCATTTCAACTGTACTGCTAATGACTAGCCTAAAATGCATTGCTCCCTACACTGACTGACAATGAGGCACACACAAAACATCCACAACTGACATGTGTGGGTATAGAACCCCTGACCAAGGCCTATATCACACTACAGCATGGAGCAGTTATAGGTCGCACCACAGGGATTACTAAAGAACCTCCTCCCCAAAGTTGTATTTCACAATGAATGACATCAACAGAATTGTCAAAGTAGGGCATTTGAAATGTACAGCGAGTGAGTAGCCTATAATGCAATGCTCCATACACAGACATTGAAACACACAAAACATCCAGAACTGCCATGGGTGGAGATGGAACCCTTCCACTGTTCTAAAATCAGACTACAGTGGTATCCAGTTACAGGACGTGCTACAGAGATTACTGGGCTAGGACTTTCCCAGAAGTGTATTTCTAAGTGAGTGACATCAGCAGCCTTGCCAAAGTTGAGTAAATGAATTCTAAGGAGTGTGAGTAACCTAAAAAGCATTGTTCACTACTCAGTCAGAGACAGAGACACAAAGCCCCACAGATTCACGCACACACACACACACACACACACACACACACACACACACACACACACACACCAGGTCTGGGGTTAGAACACTTACCTAACTACTTTATCACACTACAGCAGTACGCAGTTATAGGTCGCGCTACGGAGATTACTGGGCTATGACTTTCCCAGAGAAGTATTTCTAGGTGAGTGACATCAGGGTCTTTTGTGTGTGCATTTCTGATGGGTGTCATCAGCCATGGCTCCAGTGAGTATCCAGCATCCCCCACTAGGTAACCATGTGGGATGTCCCCACTGGCAAATGTCTGGTACAGCTGTGTCAGATGCCAGATGTGGGAATCATGGTAGCTTCCAGGGCAGCCAGCACACACATTCATTATTATGTCATAGGCATCGCACACGACCTGGCAGTTGATTGAGGGGAAGCCCTTGCGGTTGATGTAGACCCTACCCCGCTCACCAGGTGGTGCTTTAATGCGTATGTGCGTGCAGTCTACTGCACCCACTACCTCAGGGTATTCTACTATTTGGTGGAAGAGACGCATATTGCTGGTCAACGCCTCATGGGTGATGGGGAAATATACGTGCTCACAAACATGTGCTGACATGGCATCCAGGAACTGGTGGAGTACCCTCGATGCTGATGCCTGTGAAATACCCATCATATCCTCAGTTGGCCTTTGGGAGGTACCTGTAGCTAGTATTCTTAGGCCTACACATACCTTAGTATCCACTGGGATAGGTTCCCATCTGTTAGTTCTGTGTGTGAGGCGTGGCCGGCACAGCTCAGCAATTTGCTGTAGGAGGTCCCTGTCAACCCTATAGCGCTCCACTATCTCCAGCTCGTGTAGCCCTTGGTAGGTTACCCTGGGTCTGTACACTCTTCTCTGTCTCCTCACTGTGGGTTGCTCAGCAGCATTCACATCATCACCACCCTCAGCCTCTTGCACATGCTGTTTATGATAGCAAAAGCAGCCCCTAACATTTTTTCTCTTGCTTTCGTTTTGTAAAATTTCTCCATCTGTATACACCGGTGGTGCAGAGATTTTGGGAAAAACAAAGGGGAAAAGGTGTTTGCATATTTTAAAGTGGTGTGCTGGGCTGGGCTCGTCTGCTGCCTGTGTAATTGGCTGTTTCTGATACATTTCACCTGTCAGCTAAGTTAGTTCTCCTTGATTACCTTCCTACTGCTGTTTTCCCCTCCCATTGCCTCCCTGTTTAAACCTGTGTGCTCGCTGCGTAGAGTATTCAAATGTGCACAGAGCTGATATTTCCTGGTTTAACTTCCTTTTTCTTCCTGTAAAACCTGGTGCGTGGCGCGCACATCCTCTTACACTTTGTAAAGAGTGATAGGCAGGTTTAGACACACCCTGTGCTAAGCTAGGTGCAATCACGAGCCACAGGGCTCCAATCCACTTACAGTATGCCTAACACCCCCCCATGATGTCACCTATATCCTAGTCTTACACGCATCTATTTATAGTTTTACACTCTTGGGACCTGCCTTACACCCTGGGGATATCTGGGATTCACTATCCTTCCCCTCATTTGCATAGGACTGCCAGTTAATGCATAGTTACATGTCTCACTCTGAGCCTCCCCCCCCTTAGCAACCACTACTCTCTGGCCAGGTTGTCTTCGGCCTGCCACTGATTTGCATGGCAGAATACTGATTTTAGTTAGAATGCTCATTTTAAGTTTATTTTCTTATTTTCCCCCGATACTGTTTACGCGCCGCTGCCCTATGCTTAAACAGCCGAGTTTGGCGAAAAAAAAATTAAGTTGATTTTTTTAATTTTTTTATACAGTTTGCAATGCCAATGGTCTTATACTTGGCCACTGGCATGCTTCCTCAATGATATGCAGCCTTTATTTGGAGCTGGCATAGCTCCGTTTTGGAATTTGCAGAAATGTACTTGGTTACTAACAGAGTACCAAACAGGTTGACACAGGGTGGTGCAACGGGCTAGGACTAAGAGAAAAATCCCATGCCACCAATGAAGGCTGCCAAACAATGTCCTTTTTTAGACAATCTTCACCCTAGTGATGGAGGAATGAATGGGATGACTGGTCAAGAGGGTGGGGGGGGGGGGGCTGCTGATTGGCAGGCAGCTGGAATAAACTGGAAAAAATGTTAACTGTTAAAACATACCGTGTATGTAGACAATTATTTCCCCTGGCTTCCAATGAAAACAGGCCTGAACCCATTTTGAGGAACCTGGTCACCAAAACATGTGAAACTATACAGACAACTTGCATCATAATTTAATAAGAAAACTTTATTAAACAGCAAAATAATATTCTAACAGTTTTCTTCTCCAATTAATTTCTGCCCACATACATCAAAACTAGGTAAAAGCAAAAAAATAACAGTTTACTTTTATGAGCATTCAACAATGCATTCTGTTCTATAGCCACTCACAAATCTATATTAATACTAAATAATCTAAAGAAAAATAACTTTCCTATATTATAAGAGTTAGGATCAAAAAGTATCAAAATAGTCACTGCTGAAGTGACACCCCGACCCTATGTGCAAAAATGGGAAAAGAGGTTTGAGGATGGATGGATGAATCAAAAAGTAAGAAAATTTGTCGAGGTGGGAGCATTCAGATATTATACCTTGACTTTGGCCCGTTAATTGGGAATATTCAAATTTATATCTCATAAATATATTTATCTATAATCCACCAGTATAGTCAGATAACGATATGGAGTCTCCATGTTGCCCAAAAATTTATACACATAAAAGTGAATATCTGCTCTACATCGCAATTTCAATGCCCCACATAACACAGTAAACTAAAATCTTCTTGATGTAAGAAAGAGAAGAGCAGAGGCAATGCAATTCCTTGATCCAGCCACATTTGCCAAGCATTGTAACTTACTGATTATTTCTGAACATACTATTTTTTTTATTATGCTTCTCTTTTGTTTTTCTCCTGGGGCTGGGCCTGGAACTGGTCATTTGTGACCAGTGCTGTAACCCTGTAAACAACCTAAAACATACATATTTTTAATGTGACTGATGTATTTTAAAGTAAGAACACTCCTTAAATTCAGACAAATGGATACTTCTTCCAATTTATCATCTCAGTTAATGTGGTTCTTAACAGCATATCATCCCCATAGCACAAATGCAGTTAAGACACCTCAGATATTAGTAAATGGCTTCAAGATCACACAATGAAAGACTATGACAAACTATAACAAACCATTATTATATTGCACTTAATATTTCTGCTGAAAACTAAAACAAAGTTTGCTATATGTTCCCAACTTTTCTAACTGGCCCGTCACCAGCTTAAAGCTGTCACTAAGCTGGAAAACCAACTGGCACTCTCAACCACTATGTGCAAACTTCTTTTCCTAACAAGTTTTCACCTACCCTCAACACATGCTAATACAAATGCCACAAGCAATATCAACCTGCAATGGGTGTATGTGTACATCTGTGTAAAAACAGTAAGAACCAGTGGGAAAAAATACATCATTTACAGATAGTGATGCATTTCCACATATCAGTTTGTCACCCTATCTTACCACAATCTTCTAGTTCCATAACAATAACAAATCAAGACACAAATTTCAGTTTCTACTCTAAGGAAATGTAACATACTGACTTGGTAAAATTCAGTTAGCCAAAAGCCAAATCTGCCAGCTTGTCTTTTGCAATAGTGCAGCTTGACAGTTTGATATTTACAGATAAGAATGTATAAATCCTGTGATGGGATGGCAACCATAAAAAAAATTGCCCGTTTTAAATATTCTGCTGTCAACCATGTGTTAACAGTAAATATTACTTATGGCATTGCTATCAATTAGGTAGAATCTATCAACAATGGAACTACCCTCAAAAGCATGGACTGTCAAGTAGTTTTAACAATGCTCACATTCAGGTGCGGAAAGCCTGCCCACTACTATACAACACCAAACACGCAAGACAATATGCAAGTTCTGATCCAGTACTGTAGAGCAATGCAAGTCCTGCCATTAGGATAAGACAGAAACTCAAGGCTGCAACAATCTGCTATCATTAAGGCAGGACAATGTGCAACTGCCTAATTACCTAAAGAAATTCATACTGGTCAACACTACAAGCCTCAAAAAAGAAACTGTCCTATAATGAAACCCTGCTGTCCTCGGGAAGTGTACCATTTGCATCACCACTGAAGAATAATTCCACTCCCAAAAACAATTAAAGGACTTCTACCTGTTCAGACCTTCTACTGAGTGCGCCTCTTTTACCGATGGAGGTGATTAAAAGTACACAAACGTCTCTGTAGCTATACCTGTGTAATGTGATAACTTTACCTCTTCCATACCTAAGCAAATTTCAGTAAGATCCACCATCACGTCCTAGCCAACTACAGAACAACCTAACAACCCATGAGACATATCTAAACAGCCTTTTGTCCTTCAACATTGAACCCGATACTGTTACTCTTGGCAATTTCAACTGTCCACTCAAACTAGGAGACCTTTACAACTGCTACTAATAAACTCTCACAATGTTTCATCAGTAGTAACTCTACAGACCAGATAGTGCAGTCCCCTACCAAAGGACCCAAATTTACTGGACCTGGTCAAACAAAGCACCATTATGTTCCAGACCCATAGTTAACCCCAGCTCTAGCTAGATATGAAAACTGTTCTGGTATTCAACATTAGAACTCAACCCCAAAACACTCAATAATCAGACTATTTTTAAGAACTTCTTTAAGGCAAATTTACTGCAACCTGAAGTCATTTAAGAGACCCTTCTCTCAAGGACCCAGTAGCCAATGTCACTGCATCTGCTGATAGAGGCATTGGAGATAAGAATAGGAACTATCAAAACAGCAGTCCTCATACGGCACAAATCCAGTGCAAAGTTTATAACCCTAGCAATATAACAAAGAAAAAATCCTCACCCTTAGAAACAACACTGAAAACCCAATGCTCCAAAACAAAATTTAAGAACTGAAGCAAAGAACTTAAGAACAAAATCAAATCTACTACAGCCAACTATGAAATGGCAATCAAGTATAGCCGCATATCCCTTTTAAACTATGTCAGGAATCTCAAGAACACAATACCCAGCTCTGCGCAGAACTCATACACAATAACAAAGTCCACTATGAAAAGGAGGATATAGTCAACATATTAACAGGTATGTTGACTATATCCTCCTGACCATAGTCAACATACCAGCAGGTAATTTTAGCTCAAATGTTTCCCCCACACAGTTTCCCTGTATTAGGTAGTAGGTCTGCAATCCCCCAAAGATGAACTCTGAACAAGTTCTAAAGACTCATATAAAAACAATACCTGTATAGGGCTAGACCACGTACTAGAGTGCTTCCTTATTAATATGAAGTAATGTCTTACTGCCCTGTTGCTAAATCTGTTTAACCACAGCCTCTCATGTGGTTTCATGTCAGCGGAGAAGAAAACAGCAGTGGTCATCCCCTCCAAAAGGATGGCCCTAAGACTGATTCTGCCAACTACACAGGGAAAAGCTTTACCAGCCTTATCTGTAAGAGAATGAAATGCATTATAGACTTCATTCATAATGACACTGGCAGATTACAACCTCTATATCAGAAAAGTAGATTCAGTTTGCTTAACTTAGCTGATTTCTTTGAAGAAGTCACAGAAAAATTAGATGAGGGAAAATCACAACATACTAGACCTGCCCAAAGTCATTGGTACAATTCTACATTCAGACATTATAGACAAAGCAATCAAAGTAAATGTAAACCCATAACGTAACCCACTGGATAGCTGAATGGCTTATGGACAGAACCCAACAAATTTGGATATGGATATGGGGTATCCGCTATTCTAAATAAACCATCAGCATTGAAGTCCCCCAGGGCTAAGTACTGGGGATGCCGTTACCTGACATTTACTTCGCTGCCATCAATGCAAATTTCAAAGGTCTCTGTCTGACCACATTTGCAGATAATTATAAATCTAGGCCATTCAATTCTCCAGAAGACTCACAGATCTTACAAGAGGTACAAATACAAAAAAGTGACATCAAACAAATAGTAGTGTATCATTTGGAAACCCAGAGTACATGTGACTACCACATAAATGACACATCCCTCAAAATCAACACAGTTATCAGGGTCACAAGCACTTTTGTAGACAATGAACTGCCCTTTGATCACCACACATTGTGGTTCAAAAAAAATTCAACCCATACCAGCTGTTTGTCAAAGGTATATGTTCTAGAACTAAAGACGATATTATCTTTCTGTATGCATCCTTTATTTTGCCCATATTAGAATTGAAGGCTACCTTCAGCATGCACCTCACCAAACACAGACCACTGTTTCCTCACCAAAAAAAACAAAGGCCTAAGATTCATGCCTTAATTATCTATCTTATCCTTCTTGTGCAGATTCCAACAGGATTACCTCTGCCTAGCTTACAAGGTTTCAAATGCACCTATCCTGTGTGACCTCCTACCTGCTCACAAAACTTGCATTATGATCACCCACAAAAAAGACGTGAACCTCCACTACAGCATAAACACAACCTGCTGGGGATGGGGGGAATAAACCAAAGAATTTCTCTCACAGACTCCCCCTTCACATTAACCAAAGTAGTTCGTAAACACAACTTTGACAAATGGATGGGAAAATATAAATACACCTATCGTGCTACACCACAATCCATTATCAATAAAGGTTCTGAGCTTTGCGTTGACTAGACTACACATGATACTTCTGAGCAGCTGCAATAACCTGTGAACCTACCTATGTCACACCTAGCATTTCCCTCTAGCAATGAGAATTCGTGCATATTCCGCTACATCTTGCTAAAAACTAGAAGTTATTTCACAAATCATACTATGAAGAGGAAAACCATAATAAATATGAACAGCTACATAGGACCCATCAACTTTCCCCCAAAGTTTCTTCAAGGACAGCATTCATTTCTTTCCAACAAATGAGTCTGATACTTAAAAAAAGAAAACGCTTGTTGTCACATTCGTACCCCCATCAACATACCTGTCCTTCTCCAGTCTCGATTTTGTTCAGGATGCTTCCTGATCTCGCGACTTTGCTGAAGTATGTCACCAGCAGATAGCAATGTCCCAGAAACAACAGTGTTTGTAAGGAGAAGTAACCGACCTCTAAATAAAGGTGCCGATAAAGTTGCCAAGCGAGTAAATAACTCTGTACCACGGAAAACCATTTCTCCTAAAAAGTCAAACACTTATACAGGGACAGTTACCAAAAAAGCAGGTTATGTGGGTAACTAAGATGATACGGATGTCAAGTATCTGTCAAAAGCAATCAAGAAAATTAATTTTATCAAAAGACTTAGGCGCCTCTGATTTTCCTCTTGTGCCTCATTGATAAATTGCAATAATACAAAAAGCGCGTGGTTAAGTTCACCAACTGATACTTCTCAAATCAAAATAAAACGTAGTGAGTGTTAAAACGTGGAAAATTAACAGTGTACACTGTAATGACAGCCAACACACATTGAGCCGGTTTTTTAAAGTCAAACTAAGAAAAAGTCCTCACTACTACCATTCCGGCTACTATAAAGACAGTACGTAGCCTATCCCCCAGGACGTGCGTGGGTCCGCAACCCAAAACTGCTAAATCTGCGCATGTACAGGATATGTAAGAACGCGCATCCATAGTTGTAACACTCTTCAAGATTTGTTGTTCTTACTGTAGGGTTGCCACCTTTTCAAATGTCCAAAGTGGGACATTTTTGGTACAAACGTCAGATTTTGCAGGCCGAAACATACCCACGGCCAGTACAAAGGACAGAACTTCATTTTTTTGCCTAAATAAAAGCTTATTCTTGTAGCATTTTAGTTGCTTATTCTATTTCTTATAACATTTAGGTGTTTCAGATACAGAATAACTAACTGTTTTATGCAACTATTACATAAAATATAGGAAATAATTTTGTCCTAAAATCTCAGGACATTTGCCATTTTTACTATTTTTTGCAGGACACAACTGCCCAAAGAACTGTCCCTCGCAAAGTGGGACAGGTGGTAACCCTATCTTAATTGACTGCCGAATACAGTTTCCTTGATTAGGTACTTGTGATCTGTGCGACAGTTTTCTATTTGTAATCCTTTCATAACACTAGTATTATGGCAAATAAAAAAATGAGAGGTTAAAAGTTGAAACAAGGAATCAGCAACGGGAGAAGTAGGTATGTTATGAAAACTGTGTACTGTATTTGACAAAAATAAATTTGAAAACTGAGGATATTAACTTGCCCCTAAAATAATTGCGTTTACATTTTTGTGGGCTATCCTGTCAAATAAAAGGACCGACAAAGCTAAGAAGAGAAGTCATTAAATTGTTATCTGGTGTTGCCAGTAAACAAGTAGGAGAGGAACCTAATGGAAAACAGTTTACCACAGGTTCCATGTGCCAAATTATTTGATCCAGAAAACCAAGATGTAATGTGATCCTATCTCGCCTACATTCTCTACAGATGGGTTCGGAGCCGACTCGGCACGCTATACAATAGCACGAAGTCTCTTATTGGCTGAGTTACCTCATATCCCAGGATGCACCACTACTGCTTCCCCAGATCTCGTTTGCCGCTTCTACAGCATAGACGTGGTCTTGGACTTGGCTGAGCTAAGTGCCTCTAGTGCTTAAATTTCTGTCAGAAATTTTGCTAAATTTACCCAAAAGCTGTTTTAACAGCTATTTATTGTTGTGTGACTGATTTTTCTTTAAAAGTTTGTGGTAAAAATTGTGTTTTGTCAACGGTAAAGGATCCCGTTTATGTTAGTGGGGCCTTTGCCTAGCCCTCGCGCTTTAGTTAGGGCTGTTTAACAGCTACTCATTGTGTGTTTTTAATTTTTACAACTTTGTGGTAAATTGTATTTTTTTCTTGGTGGCAAGTGTTCCCGTTTAACTTAGAGGGACCTTGCCTTAGTCTACGTGTATTTTCTTATAGTCAGTGTTGAAGTTCTCTCTCTTTAAAGTTCAGTGGAAGTAGATAGCCATGTCTAAAGAACATAGGCCATCAGGATTTAAAAAATGTTCAAAATGCTCTTACAAAATGTCCATTACGGACAACCATTTGTTATGTGTATACTGTTTGGGGCCGAAGCACCTACAGGAATCCTGTAGTGTTTGCCACGCTTTTTCCTCTCGCGTGCTCCAAGAGAGGAAAAATAAGTTGATTTTGAAAGGGCTTATTACCCCTTCCTTTGAGGAAGCCCTATCTTCTTCTTCTTCCCCGTCGAGGAAGAAAAAATCTTCGGCTCCGACCAGCCCTTCGGATCCGGCAGCAAAAAAGTCAAGGCAGGCTTCTCCGTCGGCTCCACGGACTTCGGAGCTGAGGGCGGAACGGTCTGCCTCGATGTCTCCAGCCTCGACTCCTCTGGCTTCGGAGCCGAGAGCTCGGGCATCGAGAGGCGAGTCATCTCCATCGGCTCCACTGCCTTCGGAGCCGATGAAGGTTGCCCGCTCAGACTCTTCCCCTTCGGTGCCGAAGTCCACATCGGCTCAGAGGGAAATTGCAGTAGTGGTGGAATCTCCCTCGGTGCCGATACTTCTCGAAGCCATTCGGAGCCGGTCCCCCAGTTTTTCGGAACCGGCGGAGAAGTCGACTCGGACCCGGTCGGTCTCTTCTCGGTCGTCGAGGATGTCCGATTCAGATGTAGACAGGGTGCTTCAAAGGCTTTTCCAGTCTCTGGTCTTTCAAAAGTTGGTCTCGGCTCCAGCCCAGTCGGCTCCGGAGCCGTTTTCCCACCCTGCCATCTTGGTTCCTCCTCCAACAGCTTCGGCGCCATTGGAGTCGGTGTTGGTGGAGCTGGTGGAGGTTGTCGGGTCGGTTCTGACCCTAACTCCAACCCCGCCCTTCGGGTCGGTGTTCGGTACGCGGACCTCCTCTGTCGGCCCCCGGGGGGGAGCTTCGGGACCGATCCTTTCGGTTCCGAGCCTCCCTCTCAGTGCGTCGGTGGTGGGAGTTCTGACTGCTGTTGTGGTCTTGGGGGTTGAACCTTCCCAGGACACTGGGGGTCCCGCCTTCAAGGCCATGAGGAGTGCCTTGGCCAAATCCTCTCTGGCCACTTCTACCATCTCACCACCACCTTCCCTTAGCACGGAGACTGGTTCCTTTGCAATCCCCCTGTCTCACGACAGCGGAGCCCTTGGGCCTGAGGTTACCCCCATCTGGGGTTCCCTTCTTCCTGGAGGTCCCTCCGAAATGTCTTCGGAGGAACCCCTGAGGAAGAGACAGTCAAGAGGAAGCACGTTGACTCCCCTGATGAGTCTCTCACCTCGGATACCGACCTCGATGATGCGGAGGGGTCCCCCAAGTCGTCCTCGGATGATGTATCCTTTGCGGACATCTTGGAAATCCTTAAGCAACGAGGCGACTGGCAGTCCAAACCCCCTTCTGCTGAGGAGTCGGTGTTCCTCAAGGCCTTCGGGGCTCAGCCCTCCGCCTCCTGGGTGTCTCCACCCTTCGATGAGCTCCTGGATTTGATCTCTCGAAGGGCATGGAAACATCTGGACTCTGTTGAACCGGTGCCAGCTCGCCCCAATAAATTCCTTTCGGCACCCCCTGATAAGGACATTCTTACCAAAGGTGTGGCTGTAGATGCCTTGGTGGTGGCATCTGCTACCCAACAAGATGTGGCAGAGGCTTCAACGTCCGTCCATCCTCCTAATAAGGAGTCTAGGAGCATGGATCGGTACAGGAAGCGCACCCTTGCTTCAGCAACCTTTACATTAAGGTCTCTGAACTACCTGACGCACTTTACGAGACTGCAGAAGGATCTGGTCAAGGAGCTTTCGGATACCCTCTCTGGTAACTTACCTGAGCAGTTAGCCCAGATGGTTAACTCCCAGTTGGCTACCCTGTCCTCCCTATCCAACTCGTCCATGAGGCTCATTTCGTATGCAGCCGAAGGAGCGAGTAGGGCGGCAGGCACAGGTGTTGCTCAACGGAGACAAGCCTGACTACGCCTGTGTCACTTTGCGGAGGCCTTTAAGTCTTCCTTTGCCGATGCCCCCTTTGATGGGTCCTCCCTTTTTGGACCCAAGGTAAAGGACACGTTGACTCGCTGCGAGCAGGAGGGTATGACTTTAACTGCTGTAGGGGCCCGGTTTTCCACTCCCTTCAGGCCTTATCCCAAGGCTCGAAGAGGAGGGAAAATGTGGTTCTGTAAGTCTCAAAAGTCTTACTCATCGCAGCAGAGCGATTCCCCCTCTAGAGGCAGAGGAAGGGGAAATTTTTCAGGTAGACGCCGTCCCAGAGGCGGAGGCCCCCGCAACACTGGAGACTGCGAGTCCTTTCATGGCTCCTCCTCCTTCCAGCATCCCTGAAGGAGTTCCCGACTGTGCAGCTCCGGAGCCAGTCGGGGGTCATTTTTCGAGGCACCTAAAGGCCTGGGAAAGTATCGCTCAGGACCAATGGGTGCTCTGAATCATCGCCGGAGGTTACACCATTCCCTTCTCTCAACCCCCCCCCACCATCCCGAAGAATCCCGGACCCGCCACCCAGTCAACGGGATATGGCAGCCATCGAAATTTCAAAGCTGCTTCAAAAAGGAGTCATCCAACCTGTCCCCGCAGATCAGGCTGGATCAGGGACTTACTCAAGATTCTTTTTGGTACCAAAAAAGACCGGGGACTTGAGGCCCATTTTGGATCTCAGCAGGCTAAACCGATCAGTCAAAAAGTCCAAATTCCGGATGGTCACCTTGCAAACCATTCTCCCGCTTCTGGAGAAGGGTGTTTGGATGTGCTCCATAGATCTCAAGGACGCCTATTATCACATCCTGATAGATCAGGTGTCCAGGAGACACTTGCACTTCAGCCTAGGGGACAGTCATTTCCAGTTCCATGCACTGCCCTTTGGTCTCACCACAGCCCCCAGGGTGTTCACCAAATGTTTGGCAGTGGTGACTGCTCACCTGAGAAGTCTAGGATTCCAAGTGTTTCCATACCTAGACGACTGGCTCCTAACTGCCACCTCAAGGCATCTACTCTTAAAAACTCTAGCAGCCACTATCTCCCTAGGCAGCTCCTTAGGAATCACCTTCAATTGGACAAAATCCGTATTGCTGCCATCACAGCGTATTCTGTTTATTGGTGCAGAAATAGACTCAAGGCAGATGCGAGTCTATCTTCCTGCGGAAAGAATAGCAACATTGCAGTCTCAGGTTTGGGCGTTATTCCTCAGACGTCACGCTCCAGCCTGAATGGTACTGCAGCTGCTAGGTTCCATGTCAGCCACCATTCTTCTCGTCCCCTTAGCAAGGTTACATATGAGGATACTCCAGTGGCTCCTCTCAGTCCAGTGGTCTTATCAAGACCTCCCCCTTAGTCACCACATATTGATCACAGAGACATGCAAACAGGATCTTCGTTGGTGGCTTCTTTCCTCCAACCTGGATCAGGGGCGACCCTTCGTTCCCCCATTCCCCTCAGCCACGTTGACTACGGACACCTCCCAGACAGGGTGGGGGGGGACATTATCTGGACAGGTCGGTCCAAGGCACATGGCACTCCGGCGAGAATCTTCTCCACATCAATATCCTGGAAATGAGGGCGGTGCTTTTAACGTTGCAAGCATTGCACGATCACCTCCCCCGGGGGACGATTGCCATTCAGTCCGACAATATGTCAGTAGTCTGGTACTTGAACAAGCAAGGAGGGACCAGGTCTTTCCCCCTTTGCAGAGAGGCCATGAAGGTATGGGATTGGGCGATTGCTACCAAACGCTTTCTAGTGGCAACACACATTCCGGGGACATCCAATGTGATAGCAGACAGACTGAGCAGGACTATTCTCTCCCCTCATGAATGGTCCTTGAATCACAAAGTGGTAACACAGATTTTCACCAGATGGGGAGTTCCATATTGTGATCTTTTCGCAACTCCCCTCAACGCAAAATGCCAGCAGTTCTTCTCTCTCATTCCAGTTCCGGGGCAGATGCCCAGGGATGCTCTGGTCCAACCTTGGCCCTCCGCTCTGCTATACGCTTTTCCACCGGTTCCCCTTCTCCCCAAGGTGATTCAGAAGGCGATTTGCTTGGGAAGCAAAATGATTCTAATCGCCCCATACTGGCCTCATCAAGTTTGGTTCCCTTTTCTTCGCAAGTATGCATTGGACGGTCCCTGGTTCCTAGACCAAATTCCAGACCTCCTGACGCATCAGTCAGGACAGCTCCATCAGTCCCTACATTCATTGAAGCTAGCAGCTTGGCTACTCCTCTTCCGACCATAGTTAGGAGCCATTCTTTCGACCCTGAAGTCTTGCATATTTTGTCCTCGGCCCACAAAACTTCTACAAAAAAGATGTATAGCAGTAAATGGAAGAGGTTTGCTATTTGGGCCCAACTCCGAGGATTAGACCCTATGACAGCTTTGGTGTCAGAGGTTCTGAAGTTTTTAACTTCCCTGTTCAACCAAGGTTGTTCGGTTTCTACCATCAAAGTTCCATTGGCAGCTATTTCCAATTTTCATGAGAACGTAGAACCACCCTTAATGAGCAATAAGTTGTGCAAAGCCTTTATTAAAGGAGCTTGGCTTCTACGGCCCCCTATATCTCATCCCGCACCACCGTGGGACCTTAACGTAGTATTAGCCGCTTTAACCGCACCTCCCTTTGAGCTGGCAGCAACCTGTGACTTGAAATTTCTTTCTTGGAAGACTGCTCTTCTAGTTGCTATCACATCAGCCAGGCGGGTTTCAGAACTTCAAGCCTTGTGTGTCAAACCACCATACCTGGTATTTCACAAGGATAGAGTATCTCTTAGACCAAACCCATCCTTTATACCAAAGGTTTGTTCTAACTTTTGTTTGCAACAATCACTGGAATTACCGTTTTTTTCCCTAAGTATAGAAACAGAGCTGAGTATACCTTTCACAGCTTAGATGTGCACAGACAATTACGTTTCTATTTGGATAGGACACACCAAGCACGAAAATCAGATCAACTGTTTGTGTCCTTTTTGGATAGTAAATTAGGCAAAGCCGTCACAAAAGTCACTATTGCCAAGTGGATCAGAGAGTGCATCAGTCATATTTATCACATTTCAAATAAAGAGCTTACAATTCCAGTGAAAGCTCATTCTACCAGGGCTATGGCCACTTCGGCAGCCTTTCATTCCAAGCTCTCTATTAATGACATTTGTGCGGCTGCTACGTGGTCTTCTCTACACAACTTTATTACTCACTACAAATTGGATGTGGCATCTAGGGGTCGAGCTTCCTTCGGTTCCACGGTTCTCCAGACCATTTTCCAATGAGCCACCCAGGAATTAGGTGCTAGGGATGCTGTCCCATCTGTAGAGAATGTAGGCAAGATAGGATCACATTACATCTTTTAGTTATGTACTTACCATAACTTTAGATGTATGGGATCCATCTCGCCTACATTCCTAATAACCCACCCTCCTTCCCCCTGCCTTGGAGGCCAGAAGAGACCGGATGGTCCGAATACAACTGTTTCCTCTCTTGAAACACCTGGCAATCTTATAACAACAGTCTATGTGTGTGTGTGTGCATGTGTGCAGACAAACAAGATCTGGGGAAGCAGTAGTGGTGCATCCTGGGATATGAGGTAACTCAGCCAATAAGAGACTTCGTGCTATTGTATAGCATGCCGAGTCGGAGCCATGGATCAGCTCCGAACCTATCTGTAGAGAATGTAGGCGAGATGGATCCCATACATCTAAAGTTATGGTAAGTACATAATTAAAAGTTCATAACTCTCGACTTTTTATCATCAAAGTGTGGAACAGTACCACTCACAATGTTTGTATATCCATCAAATGTCTTCTTAAACTTAAAGCTCTTGTTAGATAGCAATATTTGAGAAGTTATATTGTTACCCCTTGAGGTCCTTGGGGAATATTAACTTGTATATGAAGTAATGGTGCTGCGGTAGCCTTGTCGCCTCACAGCAAGATGTTGTCCTGTTCGATTCTCAGCTAAAGCATCTTCTGTGTGGAGACATGCATGAATGGACGTACCTTCGTTGAAGGTTGTACGTCAGGGCTGGCAACTCGGTACGTAAAAATCTACTGCCAATCATTAGCGGACCGGAGTTCTGCTGTAGTGACCCCTAACCGGGAAAAGCCAAAAGATACAACAACATATGAAGTATTTACACATATAGTTTTATTTATACATACTTTTTAGGGTATTTTTATATAAAAATACTTTTTCAATATTTAGAGTTTAAATGATTTTGGTTAATTGTCTAATATGAATTTGGGTTTGTTTTTTAATGGGTATAATAGATTTATTAGGTAAATACATATGTTATATTTATTTATATACATGTAAAAAATTGGTTTACAAAATTCTTATGTTTATGATGCAAGTTGGTTTATGTTCTGCTTAATCAGTTATCCATTTCTTGGTTGACTGAGAAGTTTAGAAGTACTATTACTTCTAATTTTATTTCTATTTTTTAATTTAAAGTAGTTATTTTTATTGCATATCTATGATGATTTACCTTTGATAATTATGTATTTAATTAATTAATTGATTATACAATTTAGCATTATTTAAGGCGTTGTATGTGGAGGTTTAACTTCCGTGGTGGTGCAGCGGTAGCGTTGTTCCTCACAGCAAGAGGTTCTCCCATTTGATTCTCGGCTTGGGTTGGGAGTGCCTTCTGTGTGGAGTCTGCATGTCCTCCCCATGGTCGAGTGGGCGTTCGAAAGACATGCGTTGAATGGGCATGCCTTCGTTGAAGGTTGGGCGTCGGGCTGGCAACTTGACACCATAAAAACCAACTGCCAATCATTAGCGGACCGGAGTTCCGCTGTTGTGACCCCTAACTAGGAAAAGCCAAAAGACAAACAACAACATGTGGAGATATGAAGTTTGTCTGAAGAAGTTGGTGTATTACTACTGACGAAAGTGCTTACAGTATTTGGATTAAACAGTGTTTTTTGTGTCCTCGCTGCTTCCTCCTTTCTGTATTTGCTAGTTTTTCATTTTTGGAAGTGTTTGTACCACTCACAATGTGGAATAACCGGACAAAATGTGGAACACTTTACTTATTTACTGATATTTGATTATCAGGAAAGTCCAACTAGGGAGAAAGTTGCCTATTTTTGGCGAAGGCCTGGGAAGAAAAACTCCAAAGTGTTACAAAACATTTTAAGAACAATAATTTTACAGTCTTTAAAAATAATGCAAAAAACAAACAACTACAGTTTAAATAATTTACCAAATTAGACATAAAATAAAATATGGGTTAAGAATAGATACAAGTTATATGACGATGTTTTAATAGCACATGCTATCGCCTTCATCTTGGATGCCCATAAAATAAATATTAACTAAAAAAAGTCTTTCTGCTTTTCCCGGTTAGGGGTTGCAACAGCGGAACTCCGGTCCGCTACTGATTGGCAGTGGATTTTTACGGTGCCGAGTTGCCAGCCCAATGCCCAACCTTCAAAGAAGGCACATCCATTCACTCCATGTACCTACCTGCATGTCTTTAGATGTCACTTGACCATGGGGAGGACATGCAGACTCCAGACAGAAGGCGCACAAGCCGAGAATTGAACAGGAGAACCTCTTGCTGTGAGGCGACAACACTAACCGTTGCACTACCACGGCTAAAATAAATATAACTGTTTTATCATAATTAAAAAGAAGCTTTTCTAGTTATTTTGATGAATTAATATGATTCAGTATTACTTAGTGGTGATATTTATTGTAAAAATTCTAAATGAACGTGTGCAAAATCCTTTTAGTGTGTAACAGCATGGAAGCATACTTCTTAACTGTCTAGATTTTCACAGATTTGTCCAGATTTTTGCCTCATATTTTTGGCCTATTCTTCATAAGTTTTTGGTATTTATGGCAAATCATTGAGGATGGAAGTCAGAAAATGAAGACAGGTGTTTTTCATACAGATCTCGCACTTATTGGTCATGCACCTTAAATACATGAGTCAAATTGTGGATGGCGCAGTGGTGCAGAGCTATAGAGGGATTAAATTGATCAGTCACAGCATGAAGTTATGGGAAAGAGTAGTGAAAGCTAGGTTAAGAAGGGAGGTGATGATTAGTAATCAGCAGTATGGTTTCATGCCAGGAAAGAGCACTACAGATGAGATGTTTGCTTTGAGAGTGTTGATGGAGAAGTACAGAGAATGTCAGAAGGAGTTGCATTGTGTCTTTGTGGATTTAGAGAAAGCATATGACAGGGTGCCTAGAGAGGAGTTGTGGTATTGTATGAGGAAGTCGGGAGTGTCGGAGAAGTATGTAAGAGTGGTACAGGATATGTACGAGGGTAGTGTGACAGCGGTGAGGTCTGTAGTGGGAGTGACGGATGCATTTAAGGTGGAGGTGGAATTACATCAAGGTTCAGCTCTGAGCACTTTTTTATTTGTAATGGTGATGGACAGGTTGACAGATGAGATCAGACAGGAGTCCCCGTGGTCTATGATGTTTGCAGATGACATTGTGAGGTGGAGGAGACCCTGGAGAGGTGGAGATATGCTCTAGAGAGAAGAGGAATGAAGGTCAGCAGGACTAAGACAGAATATATGTGTGTGAATGAGAGGGAGGATATAGAAATAGTGAGGATGCAGGGAGTAGAGGTGGCGAAGGTGGATGAGTTTAAATACTTGGGATCAACAGTTCAGAGTAATGGTGAGTGTGGAAGAGAGGTGAAGAAGAGATTACAGGCAGGATGGAGTGGGTGGAAAAGAGTGTTAGGAGTGATTTGTGACAGACGAGTACCAGTAAGAGTGAAAGGGAAGTTCTACAAGAGGGTAGTGAGACCAGCTATGTTATATGGGTTGGAGACAGTGGCATTGACAAAAAGGCAGGAGTCAGAGCTTGACATGGCAGAGTTGAAGATGTTAAGATTTGCACTGGGTGTGATGAGGATGGACAGGATTAGGAATACGAATATTAGAGGGTCAGCCCAGGTTGGAAGGTTTGGAGACAAAGCCAGAGAGGCAAGATTACGTTGGTTTGGACATGTGCTGAGGAGGGATGCAGAGTATATTGGGAAAAAGATGCTAAGGATGAAGCTGCCAGGTAACAGGAAAAGAGGAAGGTCTAAGATAAGGTTTATGGATGTGGTGAGAGAGGACATGCAGGTGGGTGGTGTGACAGAGCAAGATGCAGAGGACAGGAAGAAATGGAAACAGTTGATCTGCTGTGGTGACCCCTGATGGGAGCAGCCGAAAGAAGAAGAAGAAGCAGTGGTGCAGTGGTAGCATTGTCTCCTCACAGCAAGAGGTTCTCTGCTTTGATTCTGGAATGCCATCTGTGTGGGGTCTTCATCTCCTCCCTGTGTTTGTGTGGGTTTTCTCTGTGTACTCCGGTTTCCTCCCGCATTAAAGACATGCATCTGGAGCATTTCTCCCCAAGCCTCTGCTGAAAATTGGCTTTGTTCCAAGTCAGACTTTCCCGGTAAATAAATAAAAATACTTAGTTAATGCTACCATTACTCACAGATTGTTTTTGCAGTAGACGGGCTGCTGCATCTCGGCTCCTACCCTATCCCAACTCCACCTAAACATATACTTACATAAGCTCGACCCTGTCTTCCCTAACCCAATCATAACCTTCCTCAAATCTTCCTATTACCTAAGCTCTGCTTCAACTATCACACCTACTGCTCACTCCCCACCTCGTACACTCCACACAGTAAGTAGCTCAATCAATACTAGCTCCCAAACATGCCCAACCACCTCACAATAATACTCAGCCACAATGGCCTCCTTGTTAATAATACTTACACACACAACTTAACTTCCACAACTCAACCTTATATTAGTTACCCTCACCAATACATATTTTTCCTACTATCTAATACACCATCACAGCTTCCAAAATATTTCTCCTTAACTATTTCTATACAACCTACCCCATATATATATATATATATATATATATATATATATATATATATATATATATATATATATTCCTATCTAACATCTCTACTACCACAATGCATTGATATCCACCCTAACCCTGGTCCTACCACTAATTATCTCTATAGTAAACCCAATAAAAACTTAATCTTCATGACCCTCAACATCAGAAGCCTATGCAACAAAATACCCCCCCCCCCTTTCATGCTTGGATAGATCAGTACAAGACTGACATACTAGCCCTTACTGAAACTTAGCTAAAGCCTAAAACACCTGACTCCAAAATCTTACCTCCCAACTATAGCATAATCAAGTCTGATAGAAGAACCCAAAAGAAAGGTGGAGGCATAGCACCACTCTAGTCTGTCAACTTCAATATCACACCATACATAAAAGATACCCCTACTTTTTCCCCAGCAGAACTGCAGTATCCATCTTAAACCTTAGTAATGCAAAGAGAATCTGCATAATTGTTCTCTATATCCTCCCAGGTCTTAACACCCCTATTCTTGAAGACATACTCTCCTTGACCACCCAAACATTTCAACATGAAACTATCATATTAGGAGACATGGACATAAACTGGCAAACTATTACATCCCAACTATTCACTAACAGCATCAACTTATATCGTTTAACTCAACTAATCTCCTGCCCTAGGTACAAGAAACACTGCACTCAACAAGCTACCTTAGACTGGATCCTGGTACCACAACCTTCTAACTTTACCAATGTTGGTGCATATCCTACCTCCCTTAGTAACCACCTACCTGCTTTTGTTATTTGGGTAAACACACACCATCCAAAAACCCACACACTAAAATCAGTTTGTAATCTCACTGACTTCTCAAAAGACAAGTTTAATGACCTACTTCACAAAACAAACTGGTCGCCACTAAAGGTACTGCCACTAGATGAGGCAGTATGCTTTTTTAATAACTGCTTCTTAAAACTACTAGATTCCTTAGCTGCAGTTCGCTCCAAAAGAATCAAAAACAATCCCATGCCCTGGCTAACTAAGGAAAGTAAAAACCTAATGAAAAAAAGAGATTCAGCTTGGGCTGTTTGAAAGTAAAGCAATAAAGAACAATATCGGATTACTTTCAAAAAGCTACATAACCAAACGAAAAAACAAGTTACCAAAGATAAACAAATATACCATAGTCATGTACAACAGAAACACAAAACCAATCCAAAAAAAATCTGGTTCACTATCACAACTCTACTCCACCCCAGAACCAAGGTGTCCAACATTTCACTCAATGTCCCAGCCTGCCAAATTGCTGAAGACTTTAATACTCACTTCTTAAAATCTATAACCAATCTTATCCCTAAAACAAGTAATATCTGCCTCTCTTCCCCTTTAGGTACCACTTTCATCTGACCAAAACCCTCCCTACCCTCATTGCACAGAAACCATTCTTGAGAACCATCTCACTTTCTCTCTTCAGCTAGTCCCTACAAGTGTCATAAAAAGATTACTGAACAAACTCAAACCCTGCTCTACCTCCGCTGACAATTTCCCTCCAGCATACTTAAAATTAGCAGCTGAGTCTATAGATACACAGCATCCTGATCAATAGATCCATATCTGAATCTAAAGTACCTAACATCTGAAAAATGTCCTGTATTATCCCCCTTCACAAAGGAGGCAACTCCACAAAACTTAACTTTCATCCCATAGCCATACTTTTTCCCATCTCTAAAATAATGGAAAAATTTATCCATATTCAACTCTTGAAATACCTACAGCATAACAACCTCCTTACAAACACACAACACGGCTTCCCTCCCTGCCACAGTACAACTACAACCCTCCTAGCCTTCAATAATCACATAAATAGAGCTAGAGACTCAGGCTGCTATGTATCTGCTCTATTTCTTGACCTGTCAAAGGCATTCAATACCATGTTGTACTATTCTTGAACAGGCTATCTAACCTAGGAGTTACCCACACACTCTAAATTGTTCCAGCTGCTTACATAATTGAAAACAGGCTGTAAAATGGTCAAATGTTATCTTCTTCTTTCTACCAAACCCCACCAGACTACCTCAGGGATCATCTTAAGACCCTTACTTTTTAATGTTTTTACTACTGACCTATACTCTGCATCCACTAGTGGAACACTCATACAATATGCAGATAACTCCACAATAATCTGCAGTGCTCACACAACAACCCAGCTTTTCTCCAAAACTCAACTAAATTTTTCCACTGTCGAATCATGGCTTACTAATTGCCAGCTATTCCTCAACCCAAAAATGTAATCTGCTTCCCTTTCAGGAAAAGAACTACTAATCTAAACTTCTTCAAAATTCTCTGTTCTGATAGCACCACCATTGAAACTGTCCACCACACCAAGCTACTAGGCATAATCATAGGCGATCACCTAAAGTTTGATCTCCATATACAACATAATATCAAGAAAACCCAAATGAAACATGGCTCATTATATTTATTTATTTATTAACATTTGTTCACCAGGAAAGTCTACTTGGTCAGAAACCCATTTTCAGTGGAGGCCTGGGGAGAAAAGCTCCACAATATATTACAGTGATAACAAGTTTGACATAGGTTTTAAAAATATTACATGTTAAAAAAAATTAGTAATTCAGAGAAAAGAACTATATGTCTACAATACTATTTACAGAATTTACAGGAGTCTAGATACAATTTACAAGATTTACAGAAGTCTTCACAAGGTGAAAGAGAAAAAGCACATTTCAAGTAACAAATTCGCAAGAGTTTACTTTATTCAACATTGGAGAAACATGGGTTTTAATACAGTACTATCTATGTTAAGAATATAATATACTGCATGGAGGTAATTATCCAATGGTTATTATGAAAGACAGGGTTTACATAGATAAGCCAACCCAATGAATGGTAAATGTGCATAGAATTTTTTTAAGTTATTTATTTATTTTTTTTAAGTAGGTTTGTTTCTGAGGCAGCTGTAGGATGGATTATTTAGATAATGTGTTTTTAGAGCTATTTTAAAGTTTTTTGGGTGGTCAATTTGGGTTATTTCAGATGGTAGGTTATTCCAAAGTTTGGTTATGTAGTGGGAGAACAGGCATTGACCAGCTGTTTTGTTGGGTTTTGTTACTGTGAGCAAGGGTTTACATGAAGATCTTAGTGTTCTAGTAGGGGTATATGTTTGTAGGATTGCTTTGAGAACTGGGCATGCATTAGGTTTACTGAGACATTTGTGAGCTAAGGTTAGTTGGGTATATTTTAGATGGTGTGAGAATTCTAGCCATTTTAGTTCTGTGATTGCTAGGCAGTGATGAGAATTGTATGGTTTTTCAGAGGTGAATTTGACTATTTTGTTGTAGCAGGATTGTAGTTTATTACTAAGGGTTGAGTGAAGATTGGTAAAAATGGCACTACCATATAGGAGGGAGGGGATGAGTAGGGTATTAGCTAGTTTTATTTTGGTATATTTATCCATGAAGAGCTTATGGCGATATAGTTTGATTAGTTTGAAATGGGTTTTCTTTATTAAATTCACAATGTGTGGTTCATAAGTGAGTTTGTTAGCTATTGTTATGCCTAGCAGTTTGGCTGTGTTTACTAGTTCTATTTCTGTGCTGTCTTTAGCAAGGATTTTGAAGTCATTATCAGGTGATTTTGAAGAAAATAGTAAAAGTTTGGTTTTCTTGGGGTTTAGCATAAGTTGTGCATTAATTAGCCATGATTTGATAGAAGTAAAGGCCTGTTGTGTGACTGTGAGGAGATCTGAGAAATATTTGGAGGTTGATATCAGAGTTGAATCGTTCGCATATTGGATGAGATGCTGGATTTGGGGGGCTTTGTGCAGGTCATTGATAAAAATATTAAACATTAGTGGACCTAAAATGGATCCATGTGGTACTCCTATATTGTTGGGCTGGTATTTAGATTGTATATTTAACCATCTTACTGATTGTTCCCTGTTCCGTAAGTAAGATGAAAACCAGTTTGGGGATCTTGGAGAGCAGCCTAATTTTGATAATTGACTTAATAGCTTAGTATGTGAGACTGTATCAAAAGCCTTAGATAGGTCCAGTAGGATTACAGAGGTAGGATGCCCTGTATCTAAGGCTTTGTTGATGATGTCAGTGAAGGAGAGAAGGGCAGTGATAGTGCTATGACCTGGCTTGAAACCGTGTTGTGTGGGGGACAGAAGAGCATTACAAGAGAGGTGGTTAAGTAGTTGTGAGTGAACACATTTTTCCAAGATATTTGATAGAGGGAAGAGTATAGAGATAGGGTGGTAGGTAGAAAGATCATGGGAGTTTCCTCCTTTATGTAGTGGGGTAATGATAGATTTTTTCCATAGAAGAGGAACATAGGATTCAGAGAGTGAGCAATTTATAAGGATTGAGACTGGGTAGGCTATTGCGGTAGCAGTTAGATGCAGGTATTCTGGGGGATGTTTATCTGCAGATACTGAGAGGTTTGAGTTGTTTTAAGAGTTTCAGGATTAGGGAGGTGGGTACAGGTTGAATAGCGAAAGAGTTGGCTGTTTGATAATGAATATACTCTATAGCGGAGGGTGTGTGTTAGAAGTGGATGGGCACTCTTTGAGTAGTTTTTGAATGGAGGAAATGAAATGGGTATTAAAATCTTGAGAAATTTGTTGAGGTGATTTCTCTGGTGCTGGGGATGGGGTTTGGATTATGCCTGCGTTTAGAAGAGAGGAGACAGCTTTCCAAAAATATTTGGGATTGTTGTGTGAGGTAGATAGTTTAGTGATAAAGTAATCCTTTTTGTCCTGAATCACTAACTTTTTTGCTTTGTTACAGAATTGTTTGTAGTAAATTTTTTTTTTGTTCTGTCTTTCAGCCATGTTCTCCATGCTTTGTTTCTGAGAATGATATTTTGTTTAGTTTGTTTTATTAACCATGGGGCATGATTAGTTTTTGTCCTTTTTGTATGCATTGGAGCTAGGCTATTTAGAGTATCTAGAAAGAGTTTCTTAAAATGGGTGGCCGCGGTGGTGCAGCGGTTAGTGTTGCCACCTCACAGCAAGAGGTCCTCCAGTTTGATTCTCGTCTGGGGTGCCTTCTGTGCAGAGTCTGCATGTCCTTCCTGTGGTCATGTGGGTTTCCTCTGGGTGCTCCGTTTTCCTCCCACATCCCAGAGACATGCTGTAGGTGAATTGGACACTCTAAATTGGCCCTAGGTGTGAGTGCATGCATGTGTGTGCCTTCTGTGGAAGGTTGGGCGCTGGGCTGGCAGCTTGACACTGTAAAACTCCACTGCCAATCATGAGCGGACAGGTGATCCACTGTGGTGACCCCTAACCGGGAAAAGCCGAAAGAAGAAAGAGTTTGTTAAAATAGTTAACAGCTTCACCTAAGGGGAGTATTTTTAATGGGTTCCAGTTTTGGCAGTTTAGGATGCTTATAAACTTATTTGGATCAAAATGGGCAAAGTTCTTTGATGTTCTATATGTGTGTGTTTTAATTGTATGAGTGAGTCCTATAGGTATATTCTGGGAGGTGGTTACTTAGTGTGTTTGGTAAGGTGCCTGAGTTTTTATAGTTCTGGGGTTGGTTAACCAGTATCCAATCTAGTGTTGATTCCCAGTTTGTTGATAGACCATGAGTAGGGGTAGTGACGAGTTGAGTAAAACTATGGAGGTTTATGCTGTTTGCTGGGGAGGGGGTGTCTAAATTTAACCAATTAATGTTGGTGTCCCCTAGAATTATAGTTTCACGGAGTACATTATAATTTATCCAAGATAAAAAGTCTTCCAGTATATGAATATTGTGGCCCGGGGGAATATAAATTACTGCTATGCATACTTGTTTGTTTCTCTTTATGTGAAGAGTGGTAAGTAGGACTTTGTTTTCAAAGGAGGGGAGGGATTTTGAACAGATTGTTATTTGTAATGAGTTCTCATATATTAATGCTACACCACCACCCTTTTTATGAAGTCTGTCTGAACGAATTATGTTGTAACCTGGTGGGAGATTTCAGTGTCAGCTATGTGTGGTTTTAGCCAAGTTTCTGTTACTGCAATAATATTAGGGGTGTGTGTGGTTAGCCAGGAATGGAATTCAGTAATTTTTTTGCAAATGCTGTGAGTATTTATGGTTAATAGGTGAAGTGCATTTTGAGATGTGTGATTTTGTAGTTTAGAGGTGAATGTGTGATTATGGTAAGTTGTTTGGTGAGCTTGACTAGTGGTGGGCATAGGAGTGTAGATTGGGCCTGGGTTAGGGTGGATATCTCCACATTGTGTTAATGTGTGAAGTAGATAAAATTTAGTGTGAGTTTGTTGTCTATGTGAGGTGGGTTTGTAGTATAGTTCAGGATATAATTTATGTTTGTGGGTAGACGGCTGTAATTTTAATCTGTTAGAGGTAATGGTGTTTGCTGCTAGTAGAGAGGGAGAGATATCTGAGTAGTTTTATAGGAAGAGTTTGAGTGCCTAAGGTGGTTTGAGGGGGATACCTAGTTTCAGATATGGATGTGGTTTGCATTAGTAAGACTAGAGCTAAGGTATGGAGTATGTAGGGAATGATTCTAGTTAGCTAGAGATGTGTGTGGATTGGTGGGGCCATATTCATAGGTTCATAGGTTGGTACTAGGCTATCAGCCCTAGGGCCTATACAAGCCTAGCCATAACAATTCCCTGGCTATTTCTGCCCACACTATTTACTTCCCTGGACCCCTGTCTAGCAGGGTGACTGATGTGATCCCTGGGGTGAATTTCCTTTCTCCCATCCAATCATCAAGGTTCCTTTTGAAGAGAGCCAAAGAGGCACTCTGCTTGACATGTATGAGCAATCTATTCCAAAGTCTGGGGAGTCTCTGGGTCAGGAACCTATCCCTCCAGCAAGTTTTGTTTATTGTGATGACAAGGTTTCGATCCCTGGAGCGTGTGGCTCTGAGGGATTGGTATTTCTTTAAGTGTAGCATGTCCAACAGCTCTGGGTTTGACATGGCCTTGTATGTTAAGCAGAGATCGCCTCTGAGTAGACGATATGCGACAGAGTATAGCTGGAGTTTTTTAAGGCGGTCAGCGTTGGGCATCTGCTTTAGGCCTGTGATTCTTTTAGTGAGGTATTTCTGTGGCCTTTCCAGTTGTTGCAGATGTCTTGAGAGGCACATACCAAATGGGGCATTGTATTCTATAATGGGTCTAATAAGGGATGAGTACAGTGGGACAATGACCTCCTTTTTTCTGGATGGAAAGCCCTTAGTGATGAGGTGTGCCACATAGAAGGATTTCCTGACTGTTGTGGCAATGTGGTTATCGAAGGTGAGACCACTGTCCATCTGTGTCCCTAAGTCTCTTATCACACTTTCGGTGTTTAGTGTACTGTCACCTATATGGTAATTCACGGGTACATGTTTTTTCCCAAAGGGGATAACTATACACCTCTTGGCATTGAGCTTGAGCCCATGGCTCTGGCACCAAGCATCTGTTTCTGTAAGGCCCTTTTGTAGAGTATCCACATCATTTGGGGATTCAATAATGGCTCCCAGTTTGCAGTCATCTGCAAACTTTGTTAGCCAGAGTCCCTTAGTGTTGGCCTGTACTTCAGAGAAGTAGATGCCAAACAAGAGCAGTCCCAGGACTGAACCCTGAGGTACTCCACTTGTCACTTGTCTGGAGCTGGATTTGGAGTTGGCTACTTTTACAGTGTGGGTTCTATCAGTAAGCCAGTTAGCAACCCATTGGGTGATGTAGGGATTAATGCAAAGCTTAATAAGTTTATCTATGATTCCAGAGTGGGGGATGGTGTCAAAGGCCTTGGCAAGGTCTAGATAGGCTGTGTGGACCACCTTACCCTTGTCCATGGCTCTGGAGACTGATTCAAAGAAGTCAGTCAGGTTCAGGAGACAAGATCGGCCCTTCACAAACCCAAACTGGGTGGGGTCCAGTGTTTGAAGGTTGCCAATGTCTTTGTTTATAAGTTCCATGTAATACGCTCCATGGCCTTGCAGATAAGGCTCGTCAGACTGATGGGACGGTAGTTTCAGGTATCCAAGGTGGATCCCCCCATGTGGAATGGGATAACTGTAGCTCTGCACCACTCAGTGAGCATGAAACCTGAGGTGAGGCTATGATTAAACATGACACTTAGGTGAGATGCCAGTTCATATTGTAGTTCATGTAGTACACAGCCTGGAATGTCATCTGGTCCCATGGATGCTGTATTCTTAGCTTTGGAGAGTGCGTTTTTTACCTGTGTAGCTGTTATTACCAGAATTTGGCAATGTTCCGGTATTGAGATGGGCCATTTAGGGGGTTAGAGGGGGGGTGAAGTTGGCACTGAATGAGTCTGCCAGGATATTGGCAATATCCTTGGGAGCAGTATATTTAATGCCACTCTGTTTTAGCTCAGGGCAGATCTGAGCATTGCCATTTAGATTCTAGACATAGTTATAGAATGCCTTGTGGTTGTCTTTGGAATCTTTGGCAATTTTATTTCTCTGAGTAGTTATGTGGGTGTGGTTTGTGAGGTAGGTCTAATTAGTTAATTGGTGGAGGGGGTTAATTGGGTGATTGAGAGAGAAGATGGGGTTGAGGATGGAGATAAATTTAATGAGATGGGGTGGGTGGGACTGGGAATAAGGTAGGGGAGCAAAGTGAGCCCAGAGCGAAACAGAGGGCGAACAGAGAGGGGCAGAGCTTGAGCTCAGAAAAAGAAGGAAATAGCAAAAAATAATCAGCAAGCTACAGAAATTATTACAAAAACACCAGAGTTATGGTAAAACTGCAGGTGAGGAAAACTTTGTGTCTTACATGTGACTATAAACTTGGGTTTTGTCTAAGCTTTTTGGGCGTCCTTCTAGTTCTTTGTAAGGATCAAATGTGAAAAATGGCTAAATACTATAGAACAAATATACAGGATTTAGAAAAAGAATGTTAGTAGTGCAGGTAAGAAAAAAGAAGCGAGGCCAGAGAGTAGTGTGGGTACTGGGCTAAAACAAGCTCAAGAGAGGTAGATAGATTAGTATAAGTATAGGGGGGAAGCACAGAGATGAAGTAGGGGGGAGTTTGCCCTAGAGAGAAAAAGGTGGTGTAAGGAGGTCAGTCTGCAGCGAGTTTCCAAAACTGAAAGACTACTTATATAAAGCAAAACACTTTAAAGAAGTTGGACATACATAGTTTTTGGTGAAGACTGGGAGATTCTGTTGTTTTGTCTCCTACAAATGCTTGCAGGAAGCCTGGTCATTTTTATCTTTTTTGCAGTTCAGCACAATGCTTGCAGGAAGCCTGGTCACTTTTATCTTTTTGCAGTTCAGCCTGATGAGGGTGACGTTTATCTGGGAATAGTTTGTCCTCTGGTGCAGGGCTTAATAGCTTTTGGTGAAGACTGGGTGATTCTGTTGTTTTGTCACCTATATATATAAATAAACACACTAACCTCTTCTTCCAAAGCCATCCTTGCCAAAACTTTCGTTCTTCCCTCCCTTCTCTATGGAGCAGCCGTTCTTAACACTTTACAGAGCTCATCCAGATCCAGAATGAACAGTGCTACATTAAAAGTGGCCAACTTTGCCACCAACTCAAAAAGCAGAATCCATCACTGTCTGTCCGTAAAAAAAACTAAACTGGATAGAATTCCCCAACTACCTAATTTATACCCAGCTAATAACACTCCATAACATGTTCTACAGACCCCTGGCCTGCCCAGCTCTAAACTTCATCAAACCTTACAACCCAAACAGGTCACTTAGGCCCACAGATAAAGAGCTCCTCACTATATCCAAACCTTCTAAGTCAGCTGGACTAAGCCTCTACTCCCACTATGTTGCAAAAGCATGGAATACTATTCCACTTACTGTGCTAGCTACTTCTAACCTACGTGCCTTTAAATCTGTACTGAAACAGCACATTATTAACCCCTGGCTGTGCCATTGCTCTAATCCAGGCTAACCTCTTCTCCAAAACAGACCACACTGAATCTCTGTTTGTCCATCTGTACTTCATCAGTCTGTATTATTTACTTGTATATATTGAAATATAAATGACAAGTTACTTGATATCTCTTATAAATGTACTTACTCCTTGGAACTCTTGTAATTACTCTTTTAAATACCATGTTTCTGCATAATTTGTATGTTACTTGTAGCAATGTATTTAGTTCTTGGGACTCATGTAATTACCATGTTTCTGTATAATTTATTTGTACAAAATGTATACATCTCTGTAACTGGAGCTTTTCTCCTTGAGCCTCCACTGCAAATGGGTTCTTTCTGACCCAGTCAGACCATCCCGGTAAACAAATGTCAAATAAATAAAATACCCTTCAGTAAATCCATGCTAATGGAAAACCTGTTATTCCATCAACTTTTTAAGTTTCTAACGGCAATATTTAAAATGTTGCCCTATTTTTGGTCCTTTGTCTCCCCCATTATTTATGGCTTTGTCCAGAATTCTTGCAATCAGAGGTTGAGAGGTTTGCATGGAATATTGAATTTTTAAAACTCAAAATGAGCAACATTCCTCATAACAAGCGCAATACTATTTCAATTGTTTTAAACTTAAAAAAATACAGCAACTAGATGAGTAAGAGTTTATGGTGCAAATTGGCTGCAAGAAGTGAGAAAGGGCATGTCACCATGCTACTCTACATGAACACAGAGAAACTATATGGTGATTACTAATTCAGGCTTTATATGCAAAAGTAATTAGAGCTTCAAAAGTTTAAGTTGCGGCATACGCACCAAAATGCAATCGGAAACTCAGTTATAAATAGCTTCATTCTAAAATTCTCCCACTCCACTCATAGCTCTTAACCTTATTCCCTAAAATCAGGGACAGGCTCAAAATAATCATGGTCAAAGACCCAAAGTCAGGGACACTTTTCAGATAGTAACAGTCAGGGTGGCATGTAATTAGAAATATTGTGAGGGCACACAGTTATGATACCCCTGGGGCACCAAGTCACGACCCCCTACAAAATGTTCAAATTATGGTGGAGGAAATAATTAAATAAGGATGAGGTCCAGGGGCCCGGGCTACATGGTACTTTTTAAAGCATTTCCAACCTTTGATTCCTACATACAGTGTACCAGGAAATGTTTGTAAAAAAGCAGCAAACAATAGGGCACTACTTCCTGTTTCCAAAAGCATTAGTGTGATGACATCAGCAATCCTTACAGGCAGTATGAAAATGAAGGGCTGTGCTGAATTAGTTCTAAACAGAATCTGAGCTCACAGCAGAAAGAATGGTTATGCTTACAAATCCACTATTATTCTCTTACCTTCACAGCTTCTGACAATATTAATCTCTTCAGTACAGTACCATTTCAGGATGACTGTCCTAAAACTAATGATTGCTTGTGCATAGTATTTTTTGCTTTCTGTATATAAGCACCAATGTCTTCAAAATGTTTAAACACTCATTTGGTAGTAACTGGGGTCCCCAAGGCACTCTTTTAATTTAAAAGGGGAGTGTAAAAGTAAACAAATAATACAGTTGGAAGGGGAAATTTGCAACTCATGTCCAAAGGCATGCCGTTGTTAACAGTATTCACTTAGAAAGTTGACACAATATAAAGAATTATAACAACAGGTATTTTCTGGAAAAAATAACACTACATTTAAAATGACTGGCATAATCACTCAACATTAACCCTTACTGTTTTATCAGAAAAAAGACAAGACTAAAATCTTGATATAAAATCAAGGAGAACCTTAAAATCTGGGATACTGAAATGTATGCCTTGACCTATTCTGTTTATCAAGTCTGCACCTTGTGTTCCTTGTTAACACTAACATCAAACACCTCACCAACAGACATATTTTAAGCATTCACAGTCATATTGTGACATTCACTCACAAACATTAATGTGACTGCCTTAATTACACAATGTTACTCAGCTAGTGTTTTAAGTATTCTTCTATACGTAACAGCCATTGTCAAAATATATATTTATATGTAACCTCTAACTTCCTTTTTTATGTACTGGCCATCACTGTCATCAAGATGTCTGAGTCAGTGGCTGTGGTCTTTGAAACCACCCTGCTTCCCCAATAAATATAGACAGAACAACAAACCAAACTATACAGCATAACTACATTAAATTAAATTTGGCCTTTAAAAAATACTGCGTGACAGCATCCCCTTCATTCTTAAGGACATGTGTTATTAACCTTATCAACAGATTTGCCACTGTTGCATCCCAATTAACTTTTCTTTTACATTTAATGTATAAAAAATACTTTCAAGGAACTTCATTATAGTTTTTCTTTGAAAGTTGGTTTGTTCACAAAATGGTCTTACAAAGGGGTTATAGTGAATGACTGAAAAGGTGGCTCCAGCTGTGAACAAGAAAATAATTATTACTGATATTATAAATAGTGAGACTTCTCCACAGTATCTGTGGGAATAAGCTAGACAGCATTCAGATCCATTAGTACCACAAAACTGGTCTAACACTTAGATTTTAGTTTTACTCTTCTAAATCCCCTCATCTGTTGTTATGTTTGCTTACTACCTCTTGGAGGAATTATTTGACCTCATATTTAAGTATCTTGCCTTCTTAGATTCTGTGGATTTATGCCATAGCAGTTTGGGTAATATCAAATCTAGGAATGCTACATTTGAGAATGTGTGAGCATGTGGAAAGTGGATGAGGGGGAGTCCTACCCTGTGGAAGATGTCAGGTTATGTTACATGCCCTCTGCTGATATCCTACAATTTTTTGATGTGTGTGTGTGTGTGTGTGTGTGTGTGTGTGTGTGTGTGTGTGTGTGTGTGTGTGTGTATATATATATATATATATATATATATATATATATATATATATATATATATATAAAACTTGTAAAGAATTTTAATCAATAATAGTTTGTCTTCAAATGTAAAAACATTTTTTTTATAATTATGTTATTAATATTGTCATAGTTTGTGTCCTGCTTTTTTGATTATATGTTAATATTATTCCCAAATATTTTATTTGTCCAGCATTCTGATTACAGTCAAGATACATTACCTAATTCCTTACTCTCCCCTTTACCAGTCAAGCACATTTGTCCTTCTCACATTATTTCCCTACACTGTTAGGTGACATTTCCTACATTTTCATATATTGTATATAGTTTATTTATATGTCCTTACATATATTGTATATAGTTAATTTCTATGTATCCCTACCTTACTCTTACTATCTTTTACACTTTGTGCTCTTATCACTTCACAGTTTTACTCTGTTCCTCTTCCCTCCTTACTTTAACCATCCATTCCTATTGTTTCTTATACTTTGTACTTTATTATTATTACTGTTACTGATTCGCTGGTATCTTCACACAGTATTTTGCTTGTATTAGTAATATTTCTTGTGAACCTGCTTATCTATTGTCACTTATATTTGCCCAGGCTGAGACTGAAATAGATCCATTTGAATCAGTGTTCTACCCTGGTTACCAAATTGAATAAATACATACTAAACCATATAATTTTGTCTTGTTATAAATTCCATGACATTGTAGAAGTATTATTTTCATTAAGTGTAAGGGTGGACAATTGAGTGATTTTTTTTAAAGTATTATTTAAATATGTTATTTTTTTTGTATCAGTTAGAGTAAAATGTAATGTGCAAATACCTTAATATTTGACTCTGATTTCTCTTCAATGTTGAATCCTTTAATATTTTGATTTTGTTCCATGGAGATAAAGGACAACTTTGTTTAGTTCCGCTTTTCATGTCTTTTGCTGTAAATAAATAAAATCCAATATTCACATATGCTATCACATTTGTATATATATTTTTTATTAATCCAATTTAATACACAGGAAAACCAGCATTTTTTTTAAACTCTAAGTTTTGCCAGTTTCTACTCAAAAGCTTTTTCAGTATGTCATTTTCTGTTTTAAATTTTTTCTTTTCATATTCTGCATAGTCAATTAATGTCAGTATCCCTTTAATGTTATCCTGTATTATCTGTTGAATATTAATCCCAATTGACCTTCTTCTGTTAGTGTTGGTAAAATTGTTTTGTATCATCAGTAAGCAAACTGTAGAATGAGTGAATACAAAAAGAATAATATTTTTAGATTGACTCAAAGGATTGAAAAACAAAAAAAAAATATTTTATGCAAGGAGCAACCCCCATGCACCCCTACACCTCTGCATACTATATACCAACTCCAGGATTGCACAATAATGGGATAAGGACAAATTCCCAGAGTCCACTATACCACAGTCTCGCACACACAGCAGCCAAAAGGCTGAAAAACTAGAGAGTAGGAGCATTTACTCTTATGAGCATTTACTGTCACACACTGCAACTGTGTGTGCACACAATAGCTCCATTATCATTAATCCTTTTGTAATTATTTCTGAAATATGAAAAATGTCTTCTATATACAGTATGTGAGTGCTATATTTTTTCGGGGTCTTTTATTAGTTCTGTTCCATTAATTCTAGACATTAATTTTGATTTATTTGCTAGTCTGTGTAGTCACACTGATATTAAAGAATATGAAAATACGTTTTTTGTTAAAGGAGTTGATACTTTATTATTCAAAATGTGTTCTTATTTTTATTCAATACCTTGAGCATGTCTATAAATATAGATTCTCTTTTTTGAACTTTTCTTTTGGTTAAGCCTATATCTTTTAGTATTTCATTTATCCACAGTCTGAATCTTTAATTTTATATGTATATCATGCAAATATTTTACCATAGAGATAATATTTTAGCATGGCCCAAAGAGTGGTGATATCTACCTTGCCATTGTTGTTAAATATTATAATATTAGCTTTTTTAAACATTATTTTAAATTCCTTTAATGTAGTTATATATGATGGTATTCTGTTAAGTACAGCTAATTTATTATATTTAGCAGGCAGTTTCATAATTAAAGCACTTTGAGCTGATAAAGGAGAGGATACTGTTTTAAAAGGTTCTGTCCATTATCATGCGTTTTCCAACAAAACGAGTGGTCTATATATTTTTTATATATATCTAATATCTATAAAGTTAATTAAATCCTTTTGTATTAAAAGATGCATCCAGCTTTTCAATTTATTTATTTATTGACATTTGTTTACTGGGAAAGTCTGACTGAGTAGGAGTCCAAAAAAAAGTTCCAAAGTATTACAAAACATTTTAATAATAATAATAACCATACAGACATTAAAAATAATACAAAAAATGTAGTTTAAATAATTATACCAAATTAGACATAATATAAAAACATTGGTTAAGACTAGATAAAAGTTATATGACAATGATTTAACAGAGAATTTTTAGCCCATTTATAGAGAAATTGCAGGTAAGTTAATATAATACAAACAGGAATTGTAATATGAAGTTAGAGAAGAGCAGGCTTATAGTATATTTAGACAGAAAACTAGGGGAAATAAATTGATAAAAGTAATGAAATGAGTGAAGAAGGGAGAATAAAGAGATGTAAGATATGAATAGGTATTTGTCCACACTTAGGAATATAGTTTATCCTGGTGTTGAGCAGGAACAGAGCCAGCTTTTGGCTAGGAATTCTTTCAGAATGGTTTTGAAGGATGGTAGAGAGGGTATTGACCTGACGTATAGCGATAAGGAGTTGTAGGCCTTAGCAACATGGTACAAGTACAGACAATGCCCAGCAGATTTGATCCATTTGTGGACAGACAGGAGTTTTTGGTCATTGGATCATAATGACTAACTAGGAACATAGTTGTGTAGAATGTTATTTAGTGCCAGTCAAGTAGATGGATTCCGGAAATGTTTATAGGTGGTAAGAACCGGTGTATGTGTTAGTTGATGGGGTAGTTCTAATTAATTTAGGTTTGTAGTGCTGTACAGTGGTGGGTTCTGAAATGGCTATTTGTTGCAATGCAAATTTAGCAACTGTATTATAGCATTGCTCAAGTTTTGATTTTTGTGATGCATGAAGGTTAGTGAGGTTGGGAGCACCATAAAGAAGTTGAGGAGGAGGTAAGTAGTGGCAAGTGTAGCTTTAGTTGTATTGCTGATAAAGCATCCCTAGTTTTTGATGAGTATTTCTTATACAAGTTTATATGTGTAGGTCAAATTTAGCATTATCATCCACTATCATCCCTATTAATTTGCTATGAGAAGTGACTTCAGTGACTTTATTATGAAGAATGAGGACTTTAAATTTTGTTTATTCATGGGACAGGGATTTGGGGGAAAAAAGTAACAGCAACTGAAACATGGATTTGTAACTCACAACTCATGCTCAGCAGTAAAAAAATTAAAGCTTCCTGAATAATTATTTGGAGGTGTGTCACATTGTCAGATGTGCAAATGAGTGTGGACAACTGCGTACTGTATTAGGGAGGCCTGTTGTGTGGATGTGTGGAGGGTGTTGGTGAGAATATTAAAGATGAGGAGACCAAGGACAGAGCTTTGTGTAACACCAGTGGTGACTGCGAGGTATGGAGAGAGGGTGGAGTGCCATCTTACTGACTGATACCTGTTGGATAGATAGCTTTTGAGCTATACAAGAGTGGGCTGAGAGAGACCTAATGAGGACATTGGAAGTAGAACATTTTCTTGTAACTAACTGTGTCAAAGGCTTTAGACAAGTCTAGAAATAAGAAGGAGACTAGTTTGCCATGTCTGATAGAATTATAAAAAGTAAAAATGTGTTTTCTCAAAGTAATCATAGTAACAGTGTGATATTTTTAGAACACAGCATCTGCAAGTACGGAAAATAAATATGCAGTAAACAAATATGATTAGCGTAAGAGAATGTGCTTGTATGAAACAAAATGTATTATATCTCTGAATATATTTGTAACAAATGGTATAAACAATAGAGGCTTGTTGAAATATCATAAACAGTTGAACGTATACAGATATTCAAGTGCATAAACCAATGGCTAACACAGCAGAAAAAAATACAAATTGTCCTATCAATGAAAGACCATTTCAGCCTGCTGAGAACTGGTTTTCTCTGGATGAGATAAGGATGCAGACAAAGAATGCTGCAATGTAGGAAAAGGATATTTAATCAAGGATGAAGCTTGAAGCTAGATAAAAGTGACTTTTAAAGACTATCTGGTAGACATTTTGTAATTTGAGTCATCTGAGGAAGTGCAGTTTATCTGACAGTAATCTGTGTTATAAAGAAAATGTAATCTTGACAGTAGTGCTTCGTCAGCTTGTTTCAATAAACCTTTCAGCATACAAATATACAGTTGTACAGCATCAGTCTGTGTAACCTGTTGTTAATTCAGTTTAACAGTGGCATTCCATACTTAATTTGAACCCTTTTAAATATTTCTAAAAGTACTGCGACAATCACTAGTTAATATTTTATTGGCGCCAACATTCATACAGTCAGTATTGAACAGCTCAGTAGTAGCAGGTACTTCTAATAATTACTTCCTTGCCTGTACTCATGTTCGACGTTTTGACATTCAGTGTTTTCTGTGTACGGAATTTTGATATAGACCTGATCAAAAAGAAGAGTTGACTGTACAATGGAATCACACTGAGGAAGAGGCATATAAAATATAAAGGCAGAAGTTGGCACAGGTAATGGAGCTGATAGCTCTCACCAGTAAATTACCTTTTGTTTTGCAAGCAGTAGCAGGGAAGGACCCACTCACAGTGGTGTTATTATGGTATTGACCACGAGGCATCTCAGGGAATGGACACTAAGTTAAGACAGTTTACTTTTTGTAGCAGGAGAAAGACTCCTGTAGATAAAGAATATCATCCTTCCATTAAACAGCTTTTAGCTATTTACTGGGAAATAAGACAGATGCAGTATTTGACAATGTTCTTGGAGATATAGGTCAAACTCCACATTTGACAATCAAGACTTTGCTAAATGACAGTGAGATAAATAAAATCACTGAAGGGGTTAGTCAGACTGATTTTTCAAAATGGATAACTACTTTCATACAAAGAATGTACAAATACAGACAGAGGACAAGTACTACTTATCCAATTTTACTGGATATGAAGGGAAAGTACATGACTGCACGGCAGATTAAGAGAAACCAAATAAATCACCATTAAAGGCAGATTATTACTGCCACATGCATACAGTGTATGTGGATGGTGCACGTTTCTGGAAGGATGGGAAGTACTACACTGGGTTTGCAATAGTGACATTGCAAAAGGGAGACAAACCAATCATGGTTAAGTTACCTGGATACATATCAACACAAAGGGCTGAGCTAGAGGCTGTAAAATATGTTTTGCAGCATTTACATCCAGTAAATATTTACAGTGGCAATGCTTATGTAGTAAACTCTCTGAGACTACATATGGCAATGTGGGCTACAAGAGGGTTCACTGACAGTGCAGGAAAACCTTTGAAGCATGCCTCTATTTTGCAGGGCATGTGGAACTGATTCAAAAGTTGCAGGGACAGTTCAGTATTTTAAAGTTAAAAGCTCATCAAAGGACAAATGATGAAAATGCAAAGGGAAATGCTTTGGTGAATGCTAAAGCAAAGGAAGCAGCCTTTATATCCCAAAGAGACTGAAGGGAAAGTTTGTTAACTTCAAATTTCTGAAGTACAATTTTTGCAGGAAAGAAG
Organism: Protopterus annectens; assembly: GCF_019279795.1. Taxonomy (NCBI): domain Eukaryota; kingdom Metazoa; phylum Chordata; order Ceratodontiformes; family Protopteridae; genus Protopterus; species Protopterus annectens. Next base: position 184,029,176 of record NC_056747.1, on the reverse strand, counting down.
ACAAGTAGAAGATGATTTGAAAAAGATTCAAAAGGAAAAGGGAGAGCCAGAGGAATTGGAAAAATGTGTTTTACAGAATTATGGAGTAGGTGGGTATTTCTATGTTTTCAGACAGAGAAAGGGCTAAAATTGCATACATTCCATATCATTTGGCAAAACAACTAGTGAAGTTTAATCACCAAATTTTGGGACATGTAAGAACAGAAAAGTTATGGCCAGTAGTGAAAGAAAAGTATTGGAATCCATGTTTGAAAAAAACTGTGTCAGGTAGTGCAGGATGAATGCTTGATATGTCTACAGACAAATGCAAATTGCAAGAAGCCACAGTTGCATAGGGTACCCATGGCAGATGGACCATGGTACTATATACAAATTGGTTATGCAGGGTCATTGCTTCCTGCAAAAAGTGGGTATCGCTACTTGCTGGTAGTGGTAGATGTTTTTTCAAAATGGGTGGAAGCAATTCCAACCAAGGGACTAACAGCTAAAGTGACAGCAGAAGCACTTTGGAAAAAAACATTTTTGGCCATTGGGGATGGTCCAGGGTGATAGAATCAGATAATGGCCCACAATTTGTCAGTAAATTGATGAAAATACTTTGTGACATGCTGGAAATTCAGCAAAGGTTCATAGGTTGGTACTAGGCTATCGGCAGTAGGGCCTATACAAGTCTAGCCATAACAATTCCTAGGCTATTTCTTCCCACAGTATTTACTTCCCTGGACCCCTGTCTAGCAGAGTGACTGACATGATCCCAGAGGTGAATTTCCTATCTCCCATCCAATCATCAAGGTTCCTTTTGAAGAGGGCCAAAGAGGTGCTCTGCTTGACATATATGGGCAATCTATTCCAAAGTCTGGGGAGTCTCTGGGAAAGGAACTATCCCTCCAGTATGTTTTGTTCATTGTGATGACAAGGTTTAGATCCCTGGAGCATGTGACTCTGAGGGATTGGGATTTCTTTAAGTATAGCATGTTCAACAGCTCTGGGTTTGACATGGCCTTGTATGTTAAGCAGAGATCGCCTCTGAGTAGATGATATGTGACAGAGTATAGGTGGAGTTTTTTTTAGATGGTCAGCATAGGGCATCTGCTTTAGGCCTGTGATTCTTTTAGTGAGGTATTTCTGCTGCCTTTCCAGTTGTTGCAGATGTCTTGAGAGGTACATACCAAACAAGGCATTGTATTTTATAATGGGTCTAATGAGGGACGAGTACAGTGACAACGACCTCCTTTTTTCTGGATGAAAAGCCCTTAGTGATGAGATGTGCCACACAGAAGGATTTTCTGACTGTTGTGGTGATGTGGTTATCGAAGGTGAGAACACTGTCCACCCGTGTCCCTAAGTTTCTTATCACAATTTCGGTGTTTAGTGTACTGCCACCTATGTGGTAATTCACGAGTACATGTTTTTTCCCAAAGGGGATAACTATACATTTCTTGTCATTGTGCTTGAGCCTGTGGCTCTGACACCAAGCATCTGTTTTTGTAAGGCCCTTTTGTAGAATATCCACATCATTTGGGGATTCGATAATGGCTCCCAGTTTGCAGTCATCTTCAAACTTTGTTAGCCAGAGTCCCTTAGTGTTGGCCTGTACTTCAGAGAAGTAGATGCCAAACAAGAGCGGTCCCATGACTGAACCCTGAGGTATTCCACTTGTCACTTGTCTGGGGCTGGATTTGGAGTCAGCTACTTTTACAGTGTGGGTTCTGTCAGTAAGCCAGTTGGCAACCCATCAAGTGATGTAGGGATTAATGCCCAGTTTAGTAAGTTTATCTATGATTCCAGAGTGGGGGATGGTATTGAAGCCCTTGGCGAGGTCCAGATAGGCTGTGTGGTCCATCTTACCCTTGTCCACGGCTCTGGAGACTGATTCAAAGAAGTCAATCAGGTTCAGGAGACAAGATCTGCCCTTCACGAACCCAAACTGCATGGGGTCCAGTGTTTGAAGGTTGCCAATGTCTTTGTTTATAAGTTCCATGATAATACATTCCATGGCCTTGCAGATCAGGCTCATCAGACTGATGGAGCGGTAGTTCCTGGGATCCAAGGTGGATCCCCCCTTGTGGAGTGGGATAACTGTAGCTGTGCGCCACTCAGTGGGCATGAAGCCTGAGGTGAGGCTATGATTAAACATGACACTTATGTGAGGTGCCAGTTCATTTTGTAGTTCATGTAGTACACAGCCTGGGATGTCATCTGGTCCCATGGATGCTGTATTCTTAGCTTTGGAGAGTGCATTTTTTACCTGTGTGGCCATTTTTACCAGAATTAGGCAATCTTTTGATATTGATATGGTACCTTTAGGGGGTGAGGGGGGTGAAGTTTGCACTGAATCAATCTGCCAGGATATTGGCAATATCCTTGGGATCAGTATATTTAATGCCATTCTGTTGTAGCTCAGAGCAGATCTGAGCATTGCCATTTAGATTCTTGAAATAGCTATAGAATGCCTTGTGGTTGTCTTTGGAATATTTGGCAATTTTATTTTTGTAACTAGCTTTGAAGGATTTTATGAGATGGATCTCAGCTTCTTATTGAGGCTGGTAAGGGAGTTTTTTTCATCCTGGGATGTTCCTCTTTTCTGCAATAGTTTCTTCCTTTTGTTGTAAAGTTTGTTTATGGCAAGGGACCACCAGATTGGCTTCCTTTTTTGGAGGAGAGCATCTTGGTTCCATTGGGGTGGCACGATTCATGCATGAGTGGATGTGCTCGTACAATGCCTTAGTGTAGGATTCAGCAGTTGAACTTTCAGTTCCCATCTGCATGGGTGTCATGAAGTTTGTCACTTCTGACTCGAGTAGTATGAAGTTGGCTTTGGAGAAGTTTTTTACAGAGGTTTCCTTACTGAGGGGGGGGGGGTGTGGATGTCAAGGGTGATTAGCTTATGGTCAGACCTGACCAACGAGGGGATGACCATAGGTGTGCAGCATTGATTTTCCATGTTGGTAATGACCAGGTTTAGGATATTGGAGCCCCTGGTGGGACTAAGGATTAGTTGATCCAGGGCATTGGAATTTATGAATTCCAAGAACCATTGGGCAAAGGTGTTGGTACATGAGTAGTTTTCCCACTTAATGGCAGGGTAGTTGAAATCACCCAGTATTAGGGTGTTTGGTTGTATCTTAACATTTTCCAGTATGTTTAGAAAGGTATAGCTAGAATCTTGGGGCATGATTGGGGGATCTGTAGCAAGCTACAATTTGGATTGCAGTCTTACCTATTGTTAGTTGCACCTGGAGAATTTCAGACGCATTGTGTTCGGCAACTAGCCTGGTCCTGTGAATATCCTTGGTGAATATGGACACTCCTCCACCTTTAGTGTTTCGGTCCTGGTTTGGTTTCATGTTTCATATCATCCACAATCAAATGGGATGGTAGAAAGAATGAACAGAACCGTAAAGGATAGGCTGAAAAAAATGTGCCTTGAGAAAGGAAATAATTGGGTAAATCACTTAACTAGCATTTTGATGGGAGTCAGGGCAACACCAAATAGCAAGACAGATATCTCCATTTGAAGTGATGACAAGCAGACAATTGTTAGAAGCAGAAAATCATCAACAATGGATGAACGACCAGAAAGTATGCCAACAGATAGCCAAAGAGCAAGTGTTCCACTTGTGGAAAAAATTTCTACCATTGCCAGAGGAGGAAGATATGCAGCTGGAAAGTAAAATCATGGTAAAAAAATTCAGTAAAACTGGTACATGGGACAGTAACTGACAAGGTAAAGGAATTGATTGGACCATTGGTCCTAAGATGTGGAAAGGTCTAAAAAACATATTGGTACATATATATCAGTGTAAAATAATTAAACAAGAAAGCAAATGAAAAGTGGGTATTTTATTTATCTATTTTTCAGATGCCCATTTACTGGTTTGGGTGACCAAAATTGCCAGAAGAGGAAGAGAAAATACCTTTATTGGTAAAAGCTCCCAGAAAACAGTTTTGGAAACATAACTTGATACAGTTACTTATTATAATATATGCAATCAATGATGCATATAGCCTGAAAGGGCAATCAACTTCAAAAGACAAGAAGTGATGGATATCTGACTTTAATACAGTTACAGTAATGCAAATGGCATATGCAGAAGTAAATAATGCAACTGAATGCTGGGTATGTGCACCAATACATAAGGCAAATGGGAAGGAACCTGTTATATAGGGTATGTATTACCATAAATGAGATTAACTAAAGAATTACTTGAAGGTAACAGAAGTAATGTCAGGAGAAAGAGAGAATTAGAAAACAGTATTTTTTACATTACATTAATCATGTATCTATAGTCATGACATAAATGCAGCAGAAGCAAAAAGGGTTAAAGAGTATGGATTTAGGAGATGGAGTAATAGCTGGAGAAGGAATTCTTCCAGCATATGGAGCTGTATGGGAATTGAGAAAGCTCAGTAAATTATTAGAAGTACTGGCTAATGCCACATTTGGGGCAATTACAGACATAGTGGAAATGACAGCCATTAGGACATTGGCACTACAGAATTACTTACTTACTTAACAGGGGGGTCTTTGTGCTCTGATCAATGAGGGGTGCTGTACTTATATTCCAGACAAGACAGAACATAAAGCAATATTTAAGTAGCATACAACTAGTATATGAAAAGGCTAGCAAGGCTTGGAACAGTGACTGGAGGGATTGGTTAAATGGATTATTTTCAGGACGGTGGAAAACCATTATCACAGTTTTAATTGCTATAATAGCCATTATTTTCTTGATCATAATAATGTGCATGTGTGTTAGACTTTGCATTAAAAAGACTGTCAATTAGGTATTTAGTGTAACTAATGTAGGTGGTAAAGAAAGTAACATAACTAATGAAGACATGATTTTTTTTTGTAAAATTCAAAGTTTGATTTCAAATTTGATTGCTTTTTTTTTTTTCAAAATAAAAAAGGGGATTGATAGAATAATATAAAGTAGCACTGGTTTCCCTCATAGTAATATGTATTTGATAGAAAAAATATATATCATTTGGTAGAACTGTTTTTCCTTCACAATTAACAGAGATTTGGTAAAACTGCTTTCTATCATAGTAACAGTGATATTTTTAAAACACAGCATCTGCAAGTACAGAAAAGAAATATGCAGTAAAGAAATATGATTAGCTTAACAGAATGTGCTTGTGTGAAACAAAATGTATTATATTTCTGAATGTTTTTGTAACAAATGGCATTGACAATAGAAATGTGTTGATATTTCATAAACAGTTGAATGAAAAGCCACCTTGTCTGTTTCATTGAAAATAGTTTGCTATTTATGATTCAAGCAATGTGTTTTTAAGCCTATGTTTGGAGAACTAAGATTTCTAGGCTTGCAAGGCATTTAAAACTGTATTAACACATAGTACTCTGTCTAGTGAACTACTGGGAGTGTTTCCCTTCTCCTTCTGTTTAGCTAATATGTGGCGGGTGACTCCTGTACTGGTTTCTTAGACCTGCATGCTATATTCTATATACCATGTGCACAGAATAATGTTAGCATAGCAGATATGGGCAGTTTATCACATATTAGTATTGCTCTGGTCTATTTGTGCTGTATTTATTCATTGGTATGCTTTACACGTCTACTAAATGTTAGAATTGCACTCTATGCTGATAGTAATGGTTTTGTTTCATATTTCATGCTTGCATTTCTCAGCTATGGTATTTTGTCTCTCCTGTACTTCCCTCCATCTTCTTCAGTGACCCTACTAACTGCAGCTGTTTCTTATTCTCCAGTCTTATTTTTAGATTTCCACAGCCCCTGCGAACAGTTACCTCATCCGTTCCCCTTCTACTGGTCCATAGCAATTTTTCCCTGCTCTAGCAACTTCATGAACCTGGCCACTAAACAGTAAAAGGAAACAATCATCCTGAAAGATAAAGGACTAAAAAAGCATTGTAGGTGCAACTGAATTCCACAATATTTTGGGCTTATCACTGTATTAAGTGCATAGTGTATTTTGTTAACTGTTGGCCAGGGACGGCAGCTCCCCCCCCCCATTCACAAGCTAGCATTTCTTGTAATCATTAGTTACAAAACTCTTTAATATACAGTCACATACCCCTTTAGTAGTCGTTCCTGACTCCCAGCTAAGCCAAACACACTAAAGTTAACATATTCTCAGTATGGAGAACATCAATGTCTGTGCTGTGACAGAAACCTGGTTCAAGGCTCCTGAGAGCACCCCAGCACTAACAGGTTTTACCTCATACCATGCGTTCCGGCCCCAAAATCCGGACAATACCAAGAAAGGAGGGGGGGTATCCATATTCATCAAGGACACCCACACCTCAAGACTGGTGGCAATGCACGATGCATCGGAGACCATCCAGGTGCAATTAACCATAGGCAAGACTGCTCTGCAAATTGTAGCATGTTACAGGCCACCCTCACAAACTCAGGAACCTCACATGGCTTTCCTGAAAACACTGGAGGGGATAAATGTATCTCCAAACACCATCATACTAGGTGATTTCAATTACCCTAATATAGACTGGGAACACTACTCAAGCCCAAACACCCTAGCCCAAAAGTTCCTGGAATTCATAAACTCAAATGCCATGGAACAACTAGTCACCATCCCCACAAGATGAGAAAACATACTTGATCTCATCATCAGGAACATGGGAGCACAATGCTCAACACCGGAAGTATACCCCTCACTGGTGAGATCAGATCACAAACTAATCTTGCTGGAGGTCCTCATCCCACCCCCACCTGAAATAAAAAAGACCACAGTAAAAACTTCTCAAAAGCCGACTTCACACTTCTAAAGACTACTGTGGTCTCCTTTAAGGCCCCGAGCCAGCGGAAAACAGTACTCAAGCCGCTGAATCACTTACAAATGCCTTCTACCAGCACCTGCAGGACTGCATGGATAAGGCAATCCCAAGCAAAACAAAGACTCTTTGTACCAAGGGCAAGCGTCCAGTCTGGTGGACCCCAGCCATAAACAAACTCTACAACAAAAGGAGGAAGCTACTACAAGATAGAGCAAAATCCTTAAAAGGTAAGACACCTTTGATCACTATAAGTAAAATCTAAGAGCTCTCATAAAATCATCCAAAGCAAATTTTGAGAGAAAAATAGCTAAAGACTCAAAAGACAATCATAAGGCCTTCTTTAGCTATGTTAGAAACCTGGGAGGAAACTCCCAGATATGCTCAGAACTAGTTCAAAATGATGTGAAGATTACTGATCCTACAGACATTGCCAACATACTGGCTGACAGGTTCAGTGCAAACTTCTCCCCTCCCCCAAAAGGAGAGATATCTATACCAAATGGTTGCAGCCCCCAAACATCTCAAATGCCCAAGTGAGAACTGCTCTCCAAAGCAAAAACACAGCATCCATGGGACCTGATGGTGTCCCAGGCTGTGTGCTCCACGAACTCAACGAGGAATTAAACCCACAGCTAGGACAGCTGTTTAATCATAGTCTCACCTCTGGATACGCACCCAGGAGTGGCGCACTGCGACTGTGGTCCCACTTCACAAAGGCGGTGCCTCCACAGACCCTGGAAATTACCGCCCATTAGCTTGACAAGCCTTATCTGCAAAGCTATGGAGAGGATCATAATGGACCTCATAAATAAAGACATAGGGAATTTGCAGACTTTGGATCCAACCCAGTTTGGCTTTGTCAAAGGCAGATCATGCCTTTTAAACTTGGTTAACTTCTTCGAAACAGTCACCAAAGCCATTGATGAGGGAAAGGCAGTCCATACAGCCTACCTCGATCTGGCGAAGGCCTTCGACACAATACCCCACTCGGGTATCATTGAAAAACTCATCAGCTTAAATGTTAACCCATATATCACAAGATGGGTTGCAAACTGGCTGAGCGACAGAACCCACAGGGTCAGAGTTGCTGGCGCCATGTCAGACTCAAAGCCTGTCACAAGTGGTGTCCCACAGGGCTCAGTCCTGGGCCCACTCTTGTTTGGCATCTACTTTTCTGAAGTACAAGCAAACACAGGAGGGTTATGGCTGACAAAGTTTGCAGATGACTGCAAACTGGGCGCCGTAGTCGAAAACACATCTGACACAGATATCCTTCAGAAGGGTCTCACAGAAACGGATGACTGGTGCCAGAGCCATGGCCTAAAGTTAAATGCCAAAAATGCATAGTCATACCCTTCGGGAAAAACAAGGTTACCCTAGCTACCATATAGGTGGTAATCCTCTGAGCACAGAAGAAGTTATCAGGGACCTGGGGACCCAGGTTGACAGTAGCCTGTCATTCGACACCCATGTAGCTAAAGTAGTTAGGAAGACCTTCTACATTGCCCACCTTATCATGAAGGGATTCACATCTAGATCAAGGGAGGTCATAGTCTCCCTATACTCATCACTCATCAGACCAATGATTGAGTACAATGCCCCATTCGAATGTATCTGACCCGACACTTGCAGCAGCTGGAGAGGCCACAAATGTTCCTCACCAAAAGGATAAAGGGTCTCAAAAATCTGTCCTATGCTGCCCGACTGAAAGAACTCCAGCTCTATTCAGTCGCCACCGCTTGCTCAGAGGTGACCTTTGCCTGACATACAAGGCCATGTCTAACCCAGATTTGATGAATATGCCTCACCTCAAAAAACCTAGATCCATCAGAGCCACAAGGGTGGGAGACTTAAACCTCGACACGGCTATTAATAGGACGTGCTGGAGGGATAGATTCATCACCCAAAGACTCCCTATGCTGTGGAACAAAATCCCGGTATATGTGAGGCAGAGCACCTCGCTGGCCTTGTTCAAGAGAAATCTTGACCAATGGATGGGAGATCGCAGATATACTCCAGGGATTACCTCAGTGTCACTGCTAGACAGAGGCACAGCAAAATAATGGGTATAGTTCCCCATACAAAAGGGGTGGCGTAAGCCACAAAACTATGGGCTAGGCTTATAAATGCCCTCGGGCAGATAGCCTAGTATGAACCTATGAACCTATGAACCTATAAGTATAAATTATACAGCACAAGGTTTCTGAATTGGCTAAACAGCACTTTGTAGGCAATAAAGATATTACTTTTTTTGTGTAAGGTCCTGCACATATTCTACATATATCTTACATTTACTAATAGACAAATGGCTACTGATTGTTTTGTGAGCTTCCTTGCATCTATTCTTGCATCTTAGGTGTAGTCCTGCTCCGTTTGCCCTTGCTATGCCCAGGCTCACTTTTCTCTCCACCCACCCCCATATCATTTCCTTTATACATAACTATTGTTAACACCCACTCTGCACTTTACTTCCCCTTCCTGTTCTCCACACAAACCAGAACTAACCCCTCCCCTCTCCCACACTACACTAGCAAACTATTACTTCTCCTTTCACTACCCACATTACTCCTACTCTCCTACTCAAGCATCACCTAAGCAACACACTCACTCATACCTACCAACAAAATAAACCTACTACTAACTCCCCAATCACCAGTTTCAGTACTCTAGCACTCAATACTCTTACCCATCATGCCTTTCTCTACTACCCTTTTTCTTGTACTACCTCCATTACTCCTCCTTCACACTCTCACCTCACTTAATATCCAGTTATCTCCTATTCTCAGAGTTCCTACAATACCACATAATAGGGATACCTCATCTCCTTATTATTCATTTGCTATTTTCACTTCTATCTTTTCTACTGAAACTTCTCTTCCTAAAATCACAATTCTCCCCACCTACACCACATTCCCTAAAAATAAAACAAAGTATTTTATCTTTAACTTTTACAAATATAACTGCCACTACTACCCTAATGTTCTTCTACTTGCAGGAGATATTCATCCTAATCCAGGTCCCACTCAACACAACTCCACTGATAATTATACTCTCACTAACCTATACACCTCTGCCCCCCCAAACAAACAAATCTCCTTTTACTCAATAAACACTAGAAGTATATTAAACAAGGTTAGTGAACTTCATGCTTGGATCTCAAGGCACACTGCTGATGTCATCACCCTAACAGAAACTTGGCTAAAACCCCAATACCATTACAAAGACTTTTGCCCTCCTGGCTATAGTACACTGCGCCTTGACCGCCAAAAGAAAAAGAGTGGTGGAGTTGCCATTGTTTACTCTAACCACCTTACTCTGACAACTCCTAATAAAACTATCCCATCCTTTTCCCCTGCTGAAATACTGACAGCCAACCTTGTACGTAACACCCATACCACCATCACAGAAGTAGCAATCTTCATCCCCCCAGGGGATAATTTACCCCGGATGGAAAACATTCTCTCATACTTCTCTCAACATATTCCTAATGAAACCATTATTCTTGGTGATGTCAATATTAATTGGTTAACTCTCTGTACCCCTAATTCTTCCTTACATATCAACCTGTATGGCTTTACTCAACTTACCACTGATGCCACCCATACCTACAATTCTCATACACACAGCACCCTTATTGACTGGATTCTAGTCTCTCATCCATCTAAATATCACAACCCTGAAATCCTTCCCAACACACTAAGTGATCACTCCCCAATAAAAGTACTTAGATATATCCCTTACTTTACTAAACAGCATAGATTTATCACATGCCGCAAGCTTACTAACTTCTACCCTGACACCTTTAAATCTCTTCTCTCTAAAGGTAACTGGAATTTCCTTACCCAAATGCCCCTTGATGATGCTGTCCTGTCTTTCAACTCCACCTTTCTCAGTATTCTTGACTCACTTGCCCCACTTTGCACAGTCCGTATTAAATGTAATATATCTCCATGGCTAGCAAATTCCACCCACATCATAATGAAAAATAGAGACAGAGCATGGAAAACATGGACAAAAACAAACCTCTATGCAGACTTGCTAAAATACAAAGAACTTAGAAATCAGACCAAAAAGCGTATTAATAAAGATAAAAGAGAAGTATACTATAATCCACCCTCAGCCTTGAAATCTAACCCAAAAAAAATTGGAACTCCTTAAACCACATACTACATCCTGGTGGTCTCTGCTCCCCCAATCCTTGTCCTGATAACACTCCCAAAGATACTGCCTCCACCCTCAACACATATTTTATTGACTCTATATCCAAACTATTTAACCCCAGTGCCAATTCAGCTACCTTTAATAATATTTCTAACCACTCCCTATCAAATCCCACTATACTCTCATCAAATTAGTTTCCCCTCAAACCTGTACCCACTAGCTACTCAAATCCCTACTTTCTAAACTCAAACCTTGCTCAGCTTCTACCAACAACATTCCTTCCCTTTTCCTTCAGTTAGCTGCTGACTCTCTTGCTCTCCCTGTATCTATCTTAATCAACCACTCCATTTCAGAGTCCAAAGTCCTTTTATATGGAAACAATTCTTCACTCTACCAATACATAAAGGAGGTAACTCCTCAGACATCACTAATTTTAGACCAATTGCCATCCTTTCTCCTCTCTATAAAGTTCTAGAAAAATGTACACATAAGTTATGCACTCCCTACTATCCAAAAATCTGATTACACCTACTTAACTTGGCTTTAGACCAAAGCATAGTACTACTACTGCCCTACTATTATTCCTTAATACTATAACCCTTGCCAGAGATAACAACAAATTCATCTCCTGCCTAATTTTAGATCTCTCTAAAGCTTTTGACACCGTCTTTCACCCTCTCCTTCTGCACAAACTAACCAAACTTATCTTCTCCCCTGCTACTGTTGCATTGTTTTCCAGCTACCTCACTGACAGATCTCAAGCAGTGAAGTGAAAATTTGCACTCTCCCCTCCTCTCCCAGTTAAAATGGGTGTCCCTCAGGATTCCATCCTTGGTCCACTACTTTTCAACATCTTTACTAATCTTCTTTATTCTTCCTGTCCTCAGTCATCACTGGTCCAATGTGCTAATGACTCTACTGTCATCACTATTATTGACTCTTCCTCCAAACTCATCTCTATAACACAGACTTCCTGTAACTCAGTAGAAAACTGGCTCTCTAATAACCAGCTTATCCTTAACTCAAAAAAAATTAAGCTGCTGCTTTTTCTTCTTAAAACCTACAACCACATTAAAACACTTTCACAACCCTGTCCCTCAATAACACACACATCAAGGTGGAAACTAGCACTAAACTCCTTGGTGTCATCATTGACAGCCAACTTAAATTTATTCTACACATTAACAACTGTATCAAGAAAACTCATCAGAAATTAGGGGTCCTCTACCGGAACAAAATGTTTCTCAGCAGTGAAGCTAAAGTAACTCTCTCTTCTGCCTACCTCCTACCCAGTCTGTTTTATGGCTCTCAAATTCTTACATGCCTCAACTCCACACTCCTTGCCAAACTTGAATCTACCTACAACAAGATAGCCAAATTTGCAGCACATCAGACTTACAAGTCACATCACTGTCTCTCACTCAAACACGTTAACTGGCTTGAACTACCTCACCAGCTTCTTCTCCCTCAACTCCAGATCATCCACTCCATCCTTTATCAGCCTTCTTACTGTCCTACCCTATCATCTGTCATCTCCCACTATTCACCTGCTAGATACCTCTGTAGCTCTAACCTTGATCTGCTACAAATCCATAAACCTAAAACTAAGAAAGGATGTATTCTCTATAGCTATAATCCTTCCAAAGCATGGAACAAACTCCCACTAGATATCAGGTCACTCAAGAAACTTAGTCAATTCAAGCTAGCCACTAAAGAATACCTGTTATGCCAGTGGACCTGCCTCTGTACCCAGCCCCCTTAAACAGATTATCAACCCTAACTGCACACCTCTATCTGCTCCCAACCTGTGTAACTTTCTCTAACTCTCTAGACCTTTTCTCACATTAACTTCTCTATCCTAAGCACATTACATAATTCTTATCTGCATAATGTAAGATTTTACATCTGGTGACAAAACTATTGTTAGTTCTTCTGAATGATGTAGGATTCTAAATCTGACAGACATAATGATTAGTTTACTGTAGTAAATCCTTGATTTTTTATGTATATCTTGCTTTGAATATTTTCTGTAAACCAGTTGTTTGTTTAGTTATTTTTGTAAATTATAATCTGTAAAACATGTGGAGCTTTTCTCCTCAGGCCTCCGCTGAAAAAGGGCTACTTAGCTCAGTTGGACAAACCCGGTCAACAAATGTAAAATAAATAAATAAATAAAATGTATACACATATTCAAGTGAAATGCTAAAGGGAAATTGCTAACTCAGCAGAAAAAGTTACAGACTATCTTATCAATGAAAGAACATTTCAGCATGTTGAGAGACGGTTTTCTCTTGTTGAAATAAGGATGCCAACAAAGAATGCTTCAATACAGGAAAATAATGCTTCATCAAGGATAAATTTGAAATGAAATAAAAGTGACTGTGAAAGACTATCTGGTGGACATTTTGTAATTTGAGTCATCTGAGGAAGTGCAGTGCATCTGACAGTAATCTGTGTTATAAAGAAAATGTTATAATCTCAGTTGTGCTTGGTTGGCTTGTTTCAATAAACCTTTTAGTATATGAAAATACAGTTGTATAGTATCAGTCTGTGTAACCTGTTGCTAATTCAGTTTAACAATTATCTCTAGCTTTATTGACAATATCTATATATGTTAAAAGTACAGTGTTAGTATTATGGGAAGGGCTGAAGCCATGTTATGTGGGGGGACAGGAGTTCTTCCTGCAGCAAATAGTTTAGCAATTGTTTTTGAATACATTTTCAAGTATTTTGGAGAGGGGGAATAATATTAATATAGGTCTAAAGTTAGCAATGTCTGTTGAATTTCATTCTTTGTGTAGAGGGATAATGTGTGGTGTTTTCTGGAGAGAGGGAATGTGGGATTTCTGAATTGAACTATTTATAAGGATTGAGACAAGGTAGGCAATGCTATCAGCTGCTATTTTAAAGTATTCACTTAGAAGGTCATCAGCTGAAGTAGAGCATGGTTTGAGTTTGTTTAGGAGTAGTTTTATATAGGATATGGACACAGGTTTGAAGGTGAGAGTAGATGCGGTGATATATGGCTGCTGGGCAGGGTTAGGATTAGATGTTGGGGAATCTTTGGTTACAGATGATATACTATCTGTGAAATAAGAGTTGAATTGTATTGTAGTTTCAAGTTATTGGGAGAGGTGTTAGGGTTGAATTTATGGCTGGGATGCAAGATTTCTTTAGTGGCTGTCCAGAATGTTTAGGGGTATGTTTACTATTGTTCGAAAAGTTATTATAGCATTTTCTTTTGTCTTCATGAATTTTCTTTTTTGTACGATTGTTAAGCATTCTGAAGTTTTCAAGATATTGTGGTGTTTTCTATTTTTGCCAATCTTTCTATGCTTCTTCTCTATCCTGCATTAGCATTCTACTCTTTTTGGATAGTAAATTTGGGTTCCTATCAAATAGTCGAACTTCTGCAAGTTCAAACCTCATATTATCGAGACGATATGTTCAAATTTGCAGAAGTTCAAGCGTTTCATCCATAAGGGGAGGTTTCCTTTTTGTTCAATATGGTGCGATCTCGAAGTTGGTATATTTAAGTAGCAAGGGTTGTGGTGAGTGCAGCCCCCCCCCCCCACGTGGGGGATGCAGGGGGGCTTGCCCCCCTGCTTACAACAGTTTATTTTGTTTTCTTTTCTTTTTTTGTTTTTTATCTATAGTTGAAGTTTTTTAACTTCAAACAGGATAGTTCAAACATTCCGTGTTTGACGTTATTAAAGTTTGACTATGTGATATAGACCCGTAAATTCTATTATTTGTTTTTAGTCTCTTTCTTCTAGAAGGTGCAAGGCTATGTAGGATATTCAGGAAAGTTGTATTAAATTCATTTACAGCATCATCTAAGGGAAGGATTTTTAGGAAGTTCCAGTTAATAGGTGATAGGTTAGTAATGAACATTTCTGGGTTAAACTTGGAAAGGTTGTGTGTGTTTTATAAATATGCTGTTTTATTGGATGTGTGAGATGTCTGGTTTTAATTTCTCCAAATCTTTTGGGTTTCTAATACAAGTATGATTAAAGATCTTGAAATTAGTATTATTTCGATCTTTGATGTTAACCAGATGTGCTTTGCAGCACCCACAATATGTCCATAATTGTGTCCTTCTAGAATTCATATAAAGTTACATGTATGGGTAACATGTCTAAGTACAATTGCAAATTATTTTTATAAGACTCATTGCTCCTACTACTTTTGAAACTGAATAGGTATCCTTCATCCACATTGCCCTTGTTTCTGCCTGTAAATCCTGGTATTTTATGACTTTGTGTCTCTCTGTACATAAGACACTGTAGTCACTGGGTGTAGCAATTTTAATGATCAATACTACTTTTGTCGTCTTTTCATGGGTTACTATATATGACATTCTTGCATTTATTTTTTTGCACTGTTGGTAATAGGTGATCCCATGTGATACAAACTTAATAATTTTTATAATGCTTTGTGGCTCATGTTTCCAATGCTTCTCAGCTACTTCAATATTATAATGTTTGCACAATCCCCAAATGCAACAGTTTTGCCACATTATTATGCCTTTCAGTGTACAGTCTTTCTGCCTTTAGTGTATCACACACAGCAACAAGATGTGTGACTATTTCCAATTCTGTTTCACAAAACCTGCGTTTGTCTGTTTTTCCCACATGTGCAATGGATTTTGTAAACCAACATATAAGTAGTCCGGTATCCTGGGCCATTGATATTAACCTTTCATCGTTTTTTTTTTTTTTTTAATTCACCTCTCTTTAACCGGTCCTACATTTGGTCCTGATCGACATGAGGTTGTTCCCAAGAGTTTTCTGTACTTTCAACTATATCTATGCATTTTCCACATTTCTTGACTTCTCATCTGATCCTTCACCTTATATTCTTTCTTTTGTTTTTTGGCACTTTCAGTTGCTGCCTGATTTTTATCTGCTTCTGGCTTGATTTCCATTCCCATTTAACACCAATATGCTTCTACTAAGCTAAGCAGGGAAGTCATCTTAGACTTATTCTCCTTGTGTTTTAAAACTTTGCCTATGTTTGGATCCTGAGACGTTAACAGATATGTATGCAGTCATACAATTGCAGTTCTATACATGTAATCAATTTTGAGGAGGCCAATACCTCCTTCAGAATGAGGAATATATAATCTTGGTATACACTGATTTTTATAAATCATTTGATAAACATGAAGCATTTTTCTTGTTTTCCTGTCCAACTGATCCAGTACCTTTTAGGCCCGGTCAGTCACTCCAAAACTGTAAGTTTATGACAAGGAGAGAAAATTGGTTTATAGCCTGGACTTTGTTCCTAGATGTCAGAGCTGTTTTCAATATTAATTTTAGTCTTCTAAAATATTCTTAAGTTTTATTTGCATTTGTTTATGTTTTATTGTTGATCCTTTATCAGTTCACAAATATATTCAATTCCTCTTGCTAAAGTTCTCTTATATATCATATTTCTGTCCCAAACAGATATTTTCCTGGTGCTGCAGTTTTCCTGCTTTAAGGGTTGCTTTTGCACACTTATCAAGACCAAATAACATCCTTATGTCATATATTTTGACCACTTGTATTATGCTTTTGGTTCCTCATCTAATGAATTATATAGTTTTTAAATCATCCATCTGGCTCTGGGGTTTTCCAGTTAGGAGCTTTTCTTAATTTTGTTTCAATTTCTCTGGTCATTACTGCACATTTGAAAGTCTTATTCTTTTTTTTTTACTTCTTCTATCCATTCAGCCTCTTTCTTATGTTCCACAGGATCTTTATAGATATTGCTCCAAAACATGTCTATTTCTTTTTTTTTGGTGGTGTTTCAATTCCTTTTGCCTTGTTTCCCAATTCTCTATAAAACTTTTTGGGTCATCAATAAATTGTTTATTTTGTACTTTTCCTTTATATTTATCTGCATATCTTCTAAGTTTTTCTGCCTGTGCTGATATCTTTAGTTTATTATTTGCAATAGATCCTGACCTGTTCTGATACTGTGCATTGCTTTTATCATGTCTATCTTTCTGAGTATTTTTGTTGATCTGTTCCCTCATCTGTACTCTTCTATCAGTGCCACATCTTGTCTTAATTGCTTTATTGTTCTCTCTATTCAATACTTCCATTATGGCATTTGGTTTCTCCCCTTCCTTTCCCTTACTGCACTGTGTTTTTGTGGTAAGACTTTATCTGTTATTAATTTAGCTGCACAGTAATATGTCCTTTTACTTCTGTTACATTTCATGAATTTCTATGAACATTCCTGATCACTGTGTTAATTTATCAAACTTCTGACATTTTGGGTCTTATTGACTTTCTCTAGTCTATTTCTTTCATTGATCTTAATATGTCTGTCCATCTCTATTAAATCAAGCAACTCTTCTTTTAGATCATTTTCTTCTAAGTTGAGGGCACATTCTTTGTTCTGTATTTCCTGTGGGCATTCTACAGAAAGTTCCAGAGCATCTTCCTGTGCCATATGCTCTTCAGTTTCATCCTGTCTCATCCATTGCTCTTTTATATGGGAACTCATTAGCCTATCACTCCACAACATTGACTGTGTCAGAGTTGCCAGTTTCCTGTTCCTTCCCTTGCTATGTAACTCCATCTGAACTTTTATACTGGTTTCTTATTGAAGGCTCCAAAGTATCTTCATGTGGCAACTGATCAAATGTTTCCTGCTCCACTGGTATCTCCTTAATTTGGGGATTCATTATTCTATCCTGCTGTGGTGTTATCAGAGTTAGATTTTCAAAACTAAATCCTTCAATTCGCAGGTAATCCAAAACCCCAGTTTCTATTTCTTTAACTTCTCCATTACTAATCATACTTTCTACTTTCTCTGTCAGTTATCTTTGGTGCTGTTCTTTTTTGTATTGATTAGTTTTGCTTTCTCCTTTGCATAAATATTGCACCATATTAAATCTCTTTTTATTTCCCATGTCCATATTTCTTCAGATGTCTTCTACTCCTCCTGTTTCTCTTTACTTGGGGGACTTATTGTTCCTTTATGCTTTGAAATAACGTGTTAGACTTTCTACACTACATCCTTCACTTCACAGGTATTCCATAACTTCAGCTTTACTGATCTTCTGTTCTACATCCCCCCTTTATGAGCTTATTATTTTTTTTTTGTATTGCGAAATTTTCCATATCTGGATGCCTTTGCCTGTATTTCTCTTTAAATATCTTTGGGGTTGTTTTTTTGTATTGATTAATTTGGCTTTCTCCTTTGTATAAATGTTGTATCATATCAGATCTGTCTTTCTTTCCCATGTCCATATTTATTTTTAATACCTTTCAAAAATCTCTAGATTTTGTTCTTTACATTTCCACACTTCCTCATTTGCTTCTTTTTCCAAATGGTCCAAAGTTTCTTGGTCTATACAATGTTTTTCATGATTCTGTTGTATTAATGAACAGAAATTTGCATTTGAAGCTTTTGACAGTTTTTCTTGTGCAAGTATTTTTAGTTTCTCTAATTTCTGTCTTAATCTTTTTGCATATCTTCTG
Organism: Protopterus annectens; assembly: GCF_019279795.1. Classification (NCBI taxonomy): domain Eukaryota; kingdom Metazoa; phylum Chordata; order Ceratodontiformes; family Protopteridae; genus Protopterus; species Protopterus annectens. The sequence continues at coordinate 184,010,753 of NC_056747.1, read as the reverse complement.
CCCAGAAATTCTGGGCTTATTGCATACTAATAACAATACATAATTTCTTTCTTATCTTTAATATTCCACTCTGTCATCTTTGTGGCTCTTTTTGGCCTATCAGTTTTTGTGGACTACTACTTCCTTCTACAATGGGGGGGGGGGGCATCCCTGAGCCTGGCCTAACCCCATTGTAGGAATGTTTCCGTGTCTTCAGGATTCAACACAGTCATTTTTCCCAGTCCTTGCACCAGTGCACCTGCCAGGATTGGGCACTTTTTTATCCTGAGACTTGGGAGGGGGGCATCCCCCGAGCCTGGCCTAAGCCCATTGTAGGAATGTTTCTGTGTCTTCAAGATTCAACACAGTCATTTTTTTCTAGTTCTGGCACCAGTGCTCCTGCCAGGATTGGGGACTTTTTATCCTGAGAATTGTGTACCTAACTGTATTTTCTATTTTTAATGTACTTCTGTCCATGATATATGCTATATAAAAAATACAGTCTCTATATCAGTGTCGGTGAGATTTTGTAAAAAACAGGATCCACCTCCTACAGGTACTCACCAAGACTTGAAAATGAATTCAGTTCCAGCAATACTACTCTGCTTTGCTGGCTGATTTTATCCTTTCTCCATTCTGAACTACATGCCTCGATTACCCAACATAAGCCTAATATTGTTACTGTAAATGAAACTTGGCTTAAACCCAGCATAAATGACTCTGAAATTATACCTGGTTGTATAGATTTGGAGATGATCATTGAGACAGTCAGGCATTGAACCTGAGGTGGTGTATTTTCTAGGGTCAGATACTAGGATCCAGTCTAATAGGGAATTTGATGTCTTGGTTTAATGTGTGGGGCTGTTAATTAATTGTGTGAAACCAAATAAGTTTGTGCTAGATGTAGGGGAGTTAGTTTATATCCAACCAATTGACATTCACGTCACCTAGTAAAATTATTTTTTGTGGAATTGTTATGGATATCCAATGTAGGATTTCTTCCAGAATTGCTGTAGTGTCACCAGGAGGGATATAAAGAACAGAAATGCATATTTGTTTATGTGTGTAAAAGTTCAGGAAAGTTATAAGAAAGTCTGTTGAACTGTGGTAGTTGTTGGGAAATATTAAAGCAACACCACTACCTTTCCTCTTTATTTGGTCCTTACAGATGATACTTTAGCTGGGAGGTATAATTT